>NC_082382.1:17390558-17643058 GCF_031168955.1 Gadus macrocephalus
TTTCAGGAGCATATGTTGCCGCATAGTACTTTCTGGTAGCTCGATTTCGCTTGGCATATTTTACATTTCACCTTATGATCTCCTATTTCTTTAAAGTATTTCAATTCTTCGCTGCGGTTTGCTTTAACCGCCATCTCTTAACTTTTTGAATTCTGGCGTGCCTGCACACGGCACGGAACGCGCCATGGAAATGGATGCATTTAATTTTCTTTGTGCCCACGTCATGCGTTAGTGGCGCCGACAGAAAATTTATACATTTGCTTCAGAAAACTTTGTTTGTGTGTGTATATGCAAACTCGAGTTTGCCTGTCCACCAACCGAGTTCATTTGTAACGAGGAGTACTCGAGTAATCGATTCCTCACGCCCATCCCTAGTTAGGAATGATGGTGTGCTTTCTATTGCCAAAACAAACTAATATATAGTGGACTTTATAAGGGGTGTGAATCTCTGAATAATGATTGTTTACATTGTGCAATGTTTGGATATACTGATTAGCGACAAAATGTATATAGACAAGCTGCTGTAGAGACAATTATGCAGTTGATAACTAACTAGCATAACATCAATACATCACAATATCACAATCACAATATGCCAGTATCCAGAATTGACTGGCATAAATTCAAGAATATTTATAGATTATAGACAGATCTAAGGCTTTGGAACCTATCATTCAGGGCATGAGGATGCTTTGCATTGTGTTCTGTTTGGTTTGGTGGCAAATATTTTGTATGTGTTGTCTGAGGGTGTTAAAAATAACCAAGAAGGAAAAATAACACAGGTCTCATGCAGGAGGGTGAATGACTGGTAGTGGATAGGAACCCCCCAGACACACACACACACACACACACACACACACACACACACACACACTCACACTCACGCACAGACACGCATACACACAGACACAAACAAAGTCATCAACACACATACACATACACGCACATACTCACACTCACACACGCACACACTCGCACATACAGTAGTGGTGGAGGATAGTTGGATAACAGTCGGTGGTGACATTGAGCCGGGTTAAGACCAGCCATATCTCCTCTGTCAGGGGACAGGATCCAAACCCACAATGTGTGTCAGAGGCAAGCAACAAAGAGCTCAGTCCGCACATTGAGCCACCCCCACCACCGTGCCTTTCTCTCCTCATTCACAGTGTCGTGTCCCTGCTAGGGTTAGAGACCCCCAGAGACAGCCTCCTTCACAGCCTGTGAGGTAGCCGTCTGGGACACTGCTTGAGCTCGCACTTGAGCTAGCATGTGTTGGTCGACCCCCTAGAATGAGATCAAGCAGCCGTGAGGAGGTGTGGTTTGTGGGAGCTCTGTCTGTACCGGGGGAGACAGGAAAGGGGAGTGGCCCTATTAGTAGACAGCTGAATTCATGACAGGTGCTTCCAAGCACTGATCACCTGTCTGATCTTCTCCAGAAACAGCTGGAGGAAGGTGAGAGGTGTTAAATGAGCCAACGGATTGTTATTTTTTTTGGACGGCCGGATGTAGGTTTCCCGAACACATTTCTGCACATACAAAAATAAACTGTGGGCTGTCCGTTTTGCCACCCGTTGTCATTTTGCTCCTGTACAGGGCACGTTTCGGTTGACACCAAGTTCCCCCCGATAATGAGGGGCAGCGGTGTCATTACTATGCCATAGGTGTGTTTGTTTGAGCGAGAGCCTCCCTGCTGTCAAGCCGAGGCACAAAAGGTCACTGGGCGCATGTTTCCTCTGCATGTTAAACAGCCCACCGGGGCCTGGCCGCAGCACCAGGGCGAACCATCGCCTTGGATCGTCCTCCTCATCCAGTAGATGGTTGCGGGGGTTTGGAGATTACCAAAAATAATCTTAAGTGTGAATCATCAAGCACTCCATGCCCTAGAAGTTCAGGTTATTTCGGGTTGTGGCAAACGTCAAAGGCTCACCCAGACGGTTTAACGCGGTGGAATAAGTGGCGGCCAGGCCCAGCAATGCATGAATATTTATAGGGTTGATCAATGCTGAGTGATTGGCCAGTGTTGGGGGAATGCAGGGCGCTGGGGGGGGGGGGTTGTGCTGGCAGATTCTAGGTCAGGTGAGGGGAGAAGAGAGAGACTAGCTAGACTGGAGCCAGCAGAGAAAAAAGGCTTTCATGACTTACCTCTCTCCACTGTTTGCACTCCACTCCCTGGGTGTACAGTACGACCACTGAGAGAGACACAGAGATTGAGCCAGCGACAGAGAGAGTGAGAGACAGAGAGATAAAGAGGGATAGAAAGAGAGATGGAAATAATCAAATGATAAACATAGCCCTTTCCTAGAACACGCTATACAGTGCAGAACACAGACCATCAACCACCGTTTTCCTGCTGTATTCATATTTCATAGATGATAAACAAGTTACAAGCTGTAAAATATGAATGCACGGTTACCGTGTAAAAATGCAACTTTTGCTTTGTTTGCTTTGTATTTGTTTACCGCTCATCATCAAAATCCCCCACAATACACCTTGTTGCGTTGACACCCTGACGCAGTGTGGAAGAGGATGTGATCCCGGGGCATGTCAAGCCCTAGGCGTGATCTCCACGGGTTAACAAGGAACAGCCGGTTATGGTGGAAGTCACGCAGCGCAACGCAATTAAAACACAACAGATTGTTAACAGGGGGGTCCGCCCGGGTCCTACGGCGGCTGTGACTCGTAAAGTCGGGGGGGATGGAGTCGGGGAAAGGGTGCGTACAAGGGCAACATGACCTGTCACACGTCCTGTGGGGGCCTCCATGCCTCCGCAAGAATACAAATCAGTTCCAGGGAGGTATTTAGCCCCTGGTTGCTATTTACTTCCAAAATGAAGGTAAGAAAAAATAAAAAAGGTGTTGACTCCCAAGCCCGTTCTGTGGAGTGATTCCTGTGTTCGCCCGCTGCCACGACACATGTACGGTAATGGCTTAACGGGGAGGCGGGTAATGGCGGGCCCTGGGGGGGCCGCAAGATGGTGGCTTGGCGTCTAACCGAAAGATGACTATTTGTATTCAAAGGGTGACTTTCTATATCCTGTATGCATTAAGGTACTTTTGGTGGCTCTCGTAAGCAGGGCCCTGTCACATCATTGTGCAAATGTAATGCGGTTATTGAAAGAACACTTTGAAACAGTGGCGGTGAACTGAATCTCAGTTAAGCTCGCTGAAAGAGAATCTGAGGATGCGTGTGAAATGAAAGGGTTGTTAATGCGTTGCATTCTCACTGAACCCGCTCACTTGCCGAGATGTAATGAGAGGTGAGATGCCTTTCCGTCACTTTACTGCTGATTGCTTTTTCTATTCAACTATGTCTGTGTTGAATATGGATATCATGTTGTTGACTTACGTGGGTCTGATTTGGAGAATGTGTCTCTGTCCAAAAGATTCCTGCAAGAGAAAAAAAGACAGAGAGGACGATGTCAGAAATTAGATTCAATCTTAGAGCTGGTGAGTTATCTTTATCAAATTGCAATAATTTCGGTGATTAATTTGCAAATGTCTATTATGCATGAAGTAATAAAGAAACCTTATAAGGGTTATTTTTAGTGTCATACTTTCCTAAAAACTCTTTTGAAAATCATCTTCTGGATGGTTTATTTGTACCTCAGGACAGTTCGTTACCCTCATGTCTTCAAAGAAGGACATGGGGGAATAAGAATCTGTCTGCAGATTTTTTGAAGGTTTTTCCATACAGCATGAGTGTAGCTTGCAGCTAGTAAACAAAGCAGAGAGGAGGTGCACTCTAACTCTGGTTTATACCTTACTCATCCTCCCTTTAAATGCCACTGTAGTTGCTGTCAAAAAAAACAGTTAAATCAATTTTGAATGAATGGTGTGATGTGTAGCATGGATGCAATCAAATTGCCTCCCGGTTCCAATCGAGAGGTAGATGAGAAGAATACAACTTCAGCACTAAAATTGGCAAATCATACGAATGATGCACCAATAAATCTGCCATGTTTCCAATTCAGAGTTCTGGACCGCGATGATATATAACGGTGCAATGGAGAATGGCTGTCTCTTTGGTGGAGAGCACAAGAACCGTGATGAATGTGTATGACATTGTAAAACTCGATTCAAGCAACCTGATCATCACTTATTGAAACATAATTCTGTCATTCCGGAATCAGAAGCCATCGTCACATCATGGTAGACTGGTACAAAGACGTCAGAGACAGCTTAATTTGGGTCACAGCGTTAGCGAAGACTGACCTCACCACAGTTGGTACATTGTCACTGTAATGATCACAGAGGAAAAATAAAGTCAGACTCCACTTGCGGCCCTCATGTCTGACCCACCTGGTTGTTGTCTGCCATCCATTCCACTCATCCAATTAGCCTGTCCATCACCTGCAGTCTATGTACTCACATGGACCAGAGGGGAGGGATAATTGCCAATGTCATTTCAACCAATGCAGATAATTAACCTAAAGACAACAACAGATAACCCACTGGGCCGAACCCCAGCCAATCAGCTCGCTCGAAAACCCCAGCAAATCTCATCGTTCGAAATCCCCATCCCGTAAAACACAAGCCCATTTCCAGACAATAGGTCCATCTTCTGATAATTAAGGCACTTCTTCTGTTCTGCTCTGATATGAGTGTAATAATGTTGTCTTTTCTTTAAACTCTAAGGAGGCATAGACCTGATCAGTGTTCCGTTGGCCCAATAGTGGACAGTGTGATGTGATTATTTTCAGTACATTAGGTTGAGTTTGTACATCTTCAGCTCTTAATTTTTAATTTGCAGGAAGTAGGCTATCATTTGTTTCAACCAAAGAAAATTTAGCATGAAAACATAGAATGTGTGATGGATTTTCTGATTCAGAGAGCTTCTGTCTCTGCCCATGCATCCAGTTAAGATTAAGTCAACTGACCTTATGCATGCCTTATGCATACCTTGCGCATTTTGATATATTTTCCCTCACTTCCCTCATAAATACCTCTAAGCAAAGGAGCCTACCATATAAAGTTGAAGTCCCTTAACACCCCCATATATGCATTTTGATGGCAGCCCTCATTTGAGGGCAGCCATTCTTAAATACCCTGAATTCACTTCACTCAGTCACACGTTTTTGTGCTTGGTTATTAATGATTTCTGACAAGTCTACTATATATACACCTTGTTAGTCTCTCTGAGAAATGTCAAAATCCTAATGGTTAGGAAAGATTGCTCCGTCATAGTGGAGATAATTCACCTGAATATGATTGGGCATAACAATGTGGTAGAGCATTACAATGTGGGAATTACAATGTTCCTATTCACTGGTCCCTAAAAAGGATAGGACTTATCAGTTACGGTTGAGTGTATCTCTGCATTAGCAAACACACATTTAGCGTAGCTCTGTAATCAGAGATAAAAAAAAAAGCAAGGCAAAGATGGCTTTCCACTTTCTCATTAGGCGTTCACTTTTTCCAAGCATTCTTGTTATGTTTCTTTTAAAAAAACAACCATTTTCTCTCCTGTAAAGGCCAAATTAAACTTCTGCATCCTGCACGTATGCAAAGACCCTTGGAGATCCAGTAAATGGGCCTTTTGTTGGTTGATAACAAAGCTTTGCAATGAGTCCTCCCTCTTTGTGGAGTAAGTAATCACAGATTGGGCGAGCGGGGAAGGAGCATAGTGTTTTGTTTTGTCCACAAAACACAAAAATATAATGATTGCACCCCACAAAATCGAAACACTGTATTTACACTTGGTCGTGATACACCAACATATCCATGTGAAAATGATATTGCAAAACATAATTTTCACGTGGATAGATTGCTTTTCAAAAATATAATCAATGGAGCAGGGTCCCGATTCTCTTTTCCTTATTTGCCCGTCGTTTGATGGATATTTGGGGTTTGCAACCCCCTTGTGAGTACGTTAACATAACGTTGGGGGAGAAATGCAGGCAGTTCTGTAAAGATGTTTGCATAACAATGTGTGCCAAGATCTGTGTCATGTGAGGCACGGATGTTCACAAACGTACTGTAGTCAGAACTGTGGATCCATCTTCAGACACCTCAATGTGAGAGGAGATACATTTGGCCCATTTAAGTAGAGCCATTTGTGTAACAAAAAGATAAACAGCTTGTTCTACCTATAATGCATCTGGGTTATCTTTCTCAAACTCTTTTTCCATACAAGATGAAAGCAAATCTGAGAAAATAACATATTCCTAAAAGCTTTACTAATGAATTCCGTACTGCATGAGGCTAATTGGATTTCGTTTATCTAGCTCCAGCGTGATAGGGATGCATGATCATGCAGAGAGCTCTTAATGCTACATTTGTCCCCCAGGCCTTTCCATCATTACACCCAGGATATTTAGACATTCTGGTGTCTCTATTAGCCACAGATACATCTGCTAACCTTCACCGTGATGGCAGCAGGTGTCTCCTTCACCACCATCTGTTTAATTATTAAGTTTCTGGTCATCATGGGACCCTCCAGGTCTACACCATCCAACGCAGAATAATCTCTGAACGGGCATCCTGTAAGTAGAGTGAATCTCAAACATAAAAACCAAACAACTCTTTACTGGTCCAGTAAATGGGGACACGTCGTGGATAGGCTCAAATGCGTGCACCAATGCCGATTCTCTGAGGCTACGTGAATGTCTGCTTAATGTTTGGACCGGGAATAATACCCTTGCTAATTGCATGCTGTGACAGTCTGTGTGGTGATAGCTGGCATCTGAGAGTTAGTGTGGAAGATTTGAATGTATACTATGACACTGGAAGGGTACTTTCCACAGAGCTTATTGTAAATGCATTCCAATTACACCTCATCTAGTGTCTGTTGGTGTGAAAAGGCCTGAGCTGTCAATCTGTTTTCACTCATTTATATGCAAAATTATGCACATGCATTAATGTACATACACCATATTTGCATACATAGACACTAACACTACAGATAAACTCAAACATACTCTAACACATACACATAAACATACACATACACAGACTCATAAATGTGCATACCGAGTGGATGGCACATCATTTACTAACTTCAGAGTCAAGCACAGTTAAGCTTCCAAAGTGTGTGCGGCATTTAGCTTTTTGAACTAGCACTGAGAGTGAGGTGATACAGGAGATGGTGGGATGGGGGGGAGGGGATGGGGGGCAGGGGCGGCAGTGAACAACATGTGGTAGAAGCAGAGAGGAGGAAGTGTGCAATCGGTGGTGACACAGCGTAGGCCTGCAATAAGCTAAGTTTGGTGACAAAAACACAATAGGAGATGGCTGAGGCACTGTAATTAGCATGACTCGCTGACTACTAGAATTGTAAGAAGCGTGCATTTTAAATATACCCATCAAATGATAATGCGATCACCACCCTTAATATCTTGCGCACAGCCCCCACAAGAACAACCCGTTGACAAATCAACACACACAATGAACGAGGTGCTGAATATGACAGCTCTCCAAGCACTGAAACATGGACAGGTGTGAGTGTAACCTGAGGAGAATAGACCCGCTTAGCGCTGTGCTCAGCCAATCAGTAAGCATTCATCATCCGTATAATAAGTGGTGAAATCAGCTTTGAAACAAACCCTCAGCTGCCAAAACCCAGCACAGACCTTGCATCAGCTTCTCCACACCCCAAAGCCGAACAAGGTCAAGCAACCCCCCCCCACTGCAGAAAGCCAACCACAACGCCCTCAAAACTATTCTGGAAGCTCCCTGGAAATACCAGGAAAAATTAAAAAATGAAAAGGCGCCGTCATTATTTGCCTAGAGTGATTTGAACTGCATGCAATATGTCCCTGTTACCCCGACCAAATCAACACTCGAGGACTGCACCACCAGGGAACCTGCAGAGTGTTAACACCCACAGGCACGGCGCCACCGTCTCGCCAGAGGT
This sequence comes from Gadus macrocephalus, assembly GCF_031168955.1. Lineage (NCBI taxonomy): Eukaryota > Metazoa > Chordata > Actinopteri > Gadiformes > Gadidae > Gadus > Gadus macrocephalus. The sequence goes on from NC_082382.1 coordinate 17,398,410, forward strand.
AGCCCCCGCATGCCTGCCCTGGCCGCCGTTCCGTATGCTTTCATCCTAAATGAGAATATATCAATAACAAAGACACTGCCACGGGCAACACTGCCTGGGCTCCAAACTCATTTTCACTGTGTCACGGGTTCATGCATAATTATTCACTCCATTGACCTGTGAGACTCGCCGAATGCATTCTTTACATCGTCAAAATTGGAAAAAGAACTTCCCCTGTGTGTTGACATGGGCCAATCCCCTCGCTGCTTCGCCGCCATTAAAACACCGGTGCAGTGTCGAGGAGTGCCATTACTAAACATGAGAGCTTCACACTCTCAGGTGTGTCGTCGTCCCCCACCCTACACATGCTTCACGCTACATTGCTATTTGCAAATCGTGTTCTCGTTCAGGGCGCTCCTCGATTCATATTTCATTCTCCGGTGCTGGAACACGAAACCAATTAATTTAAACTTACGAGTTTTCTTAATAGTCGCGGAAACACAAGAGGGCGTTCCATCCAAGAAACCAGGTCACATAGTTTGATTTGAATAATTACAGCAGACTATAGAGAGCTGATACACATAATCTGAAACTCAATGCATCGAGCCAAGACTACAGATGAATGTCGTAAAGGAGGCGAGAGAAAATACAATGAAATAAACACTGGGTTAGTTACGCAGATCGAATTCCCATTCCTGCTCACCAACAATTGTTTTTGACAGATCGAGCCGTGAAGTCACATGTTCTAATCATTACAGCACCACATTGATTCCCTGTGGGTATACGCGCATGTGTGTGTGTCTGTATGTGTGTGTGTTTGCATATGTGTGTGTGGGTGTGTATTAGGGCTATTAAGTTCTGGTTGGTTGGTTGGTTGGTTGTTGATATGCATTTGTTCGACCAAATACTCATTGGTCGGATAATCGCTGGTGGTACTTTCATTATGAAATAAACGCTTCTTAGTCCATTATTTTTAGGGGAGGGAAATATACAGGCTGATGTAGCCTATTACATTTTTTAGTGATAAGGCTATATTTTGTTTAGAAAAACATTAATTATCAATAAAAATAATATTCAAGGCTCCGTAGTTTCTGTGATAATAATAACTGTATGGTTTTATAGACTTTAAATTTAAGGGTGACTACTCACTGAACTGACATTTACCCGGCTACAAAATAATTTACTCCATGTCACGTCTGGCAGCATGTGGTTAAAAAGAACGACGAAAAAATAAAAACTGTAGGCCTAGTTTTTTTTTTCAGGTTGTCTGCGCCGCTCTGCCAACTTTTGTGTTTAACGCCCTGTAGGCTTTGAGTGTGAACCTATCAGACTTGGTACCTCGGCACGCGTAGCAGCGTCAACCATTGGGACCCAAAACATAAAAACACAGAATCCAATGGTCCGACTCTGCTCGGTGCGGCCCTTAGTAGCTAGCGGGGTGTGATCCGATTCACGCGCCGACCCCAGTAAACACGTAGCCCTGCGTTTTGTGACGCCTTCAAACACCTCCCTCCCACGTGTCCAATTGTATTGGACGCATTATCGTGAGGGGCAAGGGATTGTGTGAAGGCTCACGACGTGGTGAAGGGACGAACATTGAACTTCGGTCAACTTTATGCAAATGTGAGGGTAGTGCTTGTGATTGGACAATCACCATTCGGCGATAACTGCTGGACCATACAGACTGAACATCCAGCCTGTAACATAGAAGCTCTGCCCTTACTAAGTCAGACCATGAGCAGAGCTGAAACCAAGAGACTAAGGCCCAATACCATTTCTACCCCTTCCCCTTACCCCTCCCCCTTGTTTTGAAGGGGTAAGGGGAAGGGGTAAGGGGTAGAAATGGGATTGGGCCTTACTCCAAAGTAGCTCTTACAGGATAGTTAGGCTACCAGGTAGAGTAGAGTGCACTACTACTTATTAAGGTAAAAGGAGAGATAATTGTGCAGCTAATTTATTTTTCAATAACTTTTTATCATTTCTGCCAACTCTACGACCAATCAATCGGTCGTAGAGTTGGTTGAATTTCCGTCAACCAAGATTTTCTTAGGTTGACTACAGCCCTAGTGTGTATGTTTGTGTGTGTGTGTCGGGGGGGGGAGGTTTAAATGACAGGAATGTTACAAGATGTTGATCGACCCTGGAGAATGTAGCAATCAGCCGCCTTCCACATACATTGGGGGAGGGGGGGCTGTGGGTCTTTCCCTGGCTGCCGTTTATCAGTGGATGGTCCAAGTAATGTGACCTCCGTGATCTTGTGTTTCGGTAGGTAATGAATCCCTGGGGTCCAGAGTGGCCCGGTCGCATTAAATCCTCCCAGCTGTGGAATACATTGATTGGTGCAGTGGTCCTCTAACCAATCCATCCTGGAAAATGAATGGCTATGCTGGAGCACGGAGGCACCGTAGGAAAACATTGGTGAACGTGGTGACATTAGTGTCACACCGGGAACAGAAAATGTTTTGTGCAAGCCGTAAACACCATATTAGTCGGGCAGACGGGCACCCGGGATGTTGATGAATCACCCCGGTCATGTTTGGCGACTGAAAGGTTTGTTGCTTTTGTGTCTTTGACCCGGTGAACGAGTGCAGAATACTGTAAGCTCCAGGCAACTCTCTACCTTCTTTGGTTAGTACGGACTGGAATTAGTTACACTCAGGACTGAAACTAAGGATGAATTGAGTGATGAAAATGTATAGATCTTTCATATACATTTTTGGCCTACAATGGGCAGGCAAGATAATACTGTAATTTCATTATATTTCAAAAGTGATGTGCACTGCACAGTTGCGCCATTTAAACTGGTTTTGAGATCGAATTAGTTGTGGTGTGTATTAAGATAAAACAACAATTCTCGAAAGATTCTCAGAAATGTTGAATCCCATTGTTTGTCTATGTTATTTCAGACTTTGACACTAGAAGCTAGATAGTTTATGATTTGTCACCATCTGTTACACCATAAAGGGACAATTCAGAACTACACCACTATACCGTAGCTAGAACCTTACTAGACATATCGCGCTTAACAATACTTGAGAGTTCAGCTTGCACTATTATGACGTATTATGCCATATTGCCACATACCACAAGACACACACACAAACACACACACACACACACACACACACATAAAGGGAGCTCTCTTCAGTCTCCTGCAGTCATTTCATCTTCATGTTAGAAAACAAAACCCTCCCAAATGAAGTAGCTTTGGGCCAGCTGTGTGAGCTGACCTATATGAGAGAAACCAGCCAAAGAGAGACAGAGCGAGGAGAAACACTTCTATCGCTCTGTTATCAACTGAGAAAGTGAGTGTTTTTTTTCCATGCCTCCGGTTTGTCAGCCCGCACAACTGCAGTGGGGGTATGAAGAGGTGCCGAGGAGAGAGGTGAGAGATGCATTGCAATTCTCGGTTTCGCCGCAATCTCAGAGCCCCCACAGCCGTGCCGAATCAATTACACAGTGGTGTGGTGCTGTTTGCACTCCTCTACGGAGTATGCTTCTTTCTCTTTGTTATGCAGACTAGTGGCTGTGAAAGCCCTGGAGGAGAGATATGGAAAGACTTTGGCCCGTTTATTTAGTTTTTGTTTTGATTATTTGGTCCATGTGCAGATATTTCAGGAGGTTAATCCTTCAATTGGGTTGGTTTGCTTCTCAACAGTTTTTTAAATGTCATTAATATTCAATCATATTATTTTGCATTCAAAACTAATAGAAAAAGCTCCATGGAGCGAAAAAGGAAAATAGTCATCTGAAGCAGAGAATATTTTAAGACCATGAAAACAGTTTTTCTCTGTAATAGCGCTGTGCCCTGTAGCAAGGCAGAAGGGAATTACAGATCACCATAGCCAGAAGGCTCTCGCACAGGAGCCCACAGCAGCATAATGAGCATACTAAGAAATATTCAAGTTACACAAAGAATGCCCAACACACGTCGTGCGCACACACACACATATACACACACAAATCGATACATAACAATCCGAAACACAGTCATATGGTTGGGTTACAGGTTAAGACATATGCATCACAAGTGCACACACCCACTCTCAACACAACTCAACACATGTTCACCCACTCTTGCTCCAGAAGTTCACGTTATGTAGCATTTTGTGTTAATGCACAGTAGAGCAGAAACCTATGCAAGATTCTACTCTGGCATGAGTCCCACTGTGCTTAGAGGTATCTATAGGCCTATACTCATCCATTATATATTGTATGAAAAATTCTGTAAAAAAAAAAAAAAAGATGTAAAATCTGTGTCTTCTACTGTCTTGTACTAACAGGGGTTATGATATTAAGGTTAAGATAACCATGGTTCTGCAAAACCAAATGTCAATAATATTCTCTTCAATCTATTTTCTTTATTATATATCAAGTAAAGATTTGATGAAATTGTATTAAATAAAATACATTCAATGTGGCACATGAATCATGCTAATTTAACCAACTCGGACAAGCCATTGAATTTCAAAATAGACATTGAAACATAGATATGTACAAATAGAAAGCTGTAAATTGGAGTGCATAACTTAGCCTATATTGAATACTGTAATGGTGTTGGCTACAGTGAGAAAAAACGTTGCTATAGAACCTTATGAGAAATCAATACATATGTAATGATGTCAATAATCCTGTCAATGTGTATCTATAATGCTCCCTTTATAACGTTGTATTCTATTAATTTACTGTGTAGTGAATAGCCAGACGTTGCTGTATCTATCTGTTTCTGCTGGATTTTAAAAGCGTTCCCAGCGCTCATTGCACCACACCCAATTCAACAATGTCAAGTGCCTTATGAAGTAACGACCAACTACAGAAATGTATATCACATAGCCTACTGAAGTACTATTGGGTATGTTTACAACATGTTAATATTGGTCATTTATGGTAAAAATGCATATTCCCATTTGCATGCACTTTGCCTCAAGGGAGACACCGGCCGACCAACTCCCAACGGTCGATGTGGCAAGCGACTCTCGAGGCGGGAAAGGGAAACACTCAGCCAACCAAGCGACGCGTTAGGATGCTTCTCTGGAACCTTAAAACTCGTTTAAATGTAACCCCTACCCAAGTTTATCACTACAAAGACACTAGCTCTAGCGCGTCGATATAACCCCCTCTCCCCAGAAATCAAGAAAATGTGTGTACAGTTTGAATATATTACTATATATTCAAACTATATATTCATAAACCTACCATAGTTACTACACGGCTTGCATAGCTTTACTCACGGATCCAGACCGAAAGTCTGATGCAGAGGCACGGCGACATGAGCGACTCTGACTTACCTGCATGACACGGTGATTTCAACTTTGGTGGCCGGGATGCTGCCCGTTATGGGATCGAAGTCACAGACTGTGGCCATGGCCTCCAGTTTGTCCATAACGTCTCCCTCCATATGTGCGGGAGACCCGGGACTGCTCCCCGGTTCGCACAGCCTCGCCACAAGTGTGTTTCCCCGAGAGCCGAGAGTGATGAATGTGGTGGAGAAAAGGCACGGAGAGAGAGTGCGGTCAGATGTTTGAAGTCATCTCCACCGGAGTGTGATCACCATTAACGCCGGTTCAATTTGGAACCAGCAAAAATCTGCCAATTGACTTGGCGATTGGAAAATTGCGGGCAGGTCTGTGTGTGAACTTCGCAGTTTACATGTAAGGACTGGTCTGGTCTCTCCTGGTGTTGGAGGGTTTGGAAACTCTCCGCCCGCTCTCCCCCCTCCTCCTCCCGAACTCCACCCACTTTCTGCATTCTTTCACATGCGGCGGTGACTTCTACTCAAACATACATTACAACGTTTGACAATTATTGGCGTATATTATTCCTACGCGGGACCCATGAAAAGCTAACCTCTTCGTCGAAGCATATACATTGTTAGTTTTTACAAATGTCCGACGAAATGAATATCAAGGATAAAACGACCGCGGTTTAAAACAAATTTTCTGTCTGTGCACAATCAGAACCTGGACAGCTCCGCGCTATCGGTGCTTTTACTTTGAAGTTGTCGTATCAATTGAAATCATGGTTGTATGTCTACTCAAGGGTATATTATGACATAATATATACGGATATCATTGCAAACTATTTCGATCCTCTAAGTAGCCTAGTTATTAGTTAACTAGAGTGAAAGTGGAGTGTCTATTCGTTCGTTAACTAAATCGAAGGTGGAGTCTCGATTTGCCTCGTTGTTTTTAGACGCCAAAGCCATCGTGGGTCCTGTGTGGTTGTTTAGACACATCTGAAACATTTATGTGTACACGGATCTGTTTATACAGGGCAGCAATATACTTCTCCGAATACATCAGACAGAACATTCCTCGGGACTTTCTATTTTTGTGATTGTTCTCTCTGCATGTAATGAGAATTTGTTTAACATAAACAATGCAAACACTGTATCCCCTTAGTGATGCAAGCAATGTTATGGTCGAATGGAAATTATAATAAATGAACCACTCCGACACCTTTTCAGGACGTCACCTTACCTTATTCATAATTTCTGACGCTCTTAACTGTGTGAACGTTCTTAATGCATGCATTGGCCATAGAAAAACGCCTAAATAATGTAAGCAAAAAGTACACACACCTGCATATTCACACACACACAGACATAGCTACACAAACACATATACACACACACACACACACACTTTCATAAATAAGCGCACACATAAGCAAATCAGGCCCTTTCCATTAAACCACGAGTTCCCCAGGCAATCCATCACACTCCAGGTGGCCCAGTGGGCCTCGGCCGGCATTGTGGGAGGGCTGAACAGGGTGGAAATGCACCACTTACCATGCACATGGAATCCATGTGTGCTACTGATTGGGAGGTCAGTGCTGCTCACAGCTCCTGGATGCACGTACACTCTGCTTCATGATACCCTGCATAATTAGGACCCTTGGTGCCATCGAGGAACTCACTATTCAAAGCTTCCATTAGACAACCAACCCCCACCGCACAGCCTCTCGTTTTTCCTCTCTCCCCAGGTCACACCAAGGCGGGGGCGGGCGGAGGGGGGGGGCGGACTGGTCCGTCCCTGCCTGGGGGAAGGTGTAATTACACAGGACCTCGTTTGGGTCTCAGCGGGGGTTGTTGGCAACGTGAACGGTTTTAGTGGCCTTCCTTCCCGGAGCTGAGACCAACTAGCCGTTGGAAGTATGCAAGGATGGATAAAACCCCCAGACCCTCTGGATGAAGTATTGATAGCCTTTAAACCTTACCATGACCAGGAATCGAATGTCCGGGAACAGGAACCTCAGAGCTCAGCTGTTGGAAGAACTGAGGGCAGACTGAGAAAAAATATTAATTAAGAATTATCTACATACATATATATGTATACATATATATGATATATTAATAGCAGTAACTTAAAACTATACGTACTATATTGCCTCTCCAATCGTCGGTCCAATGCATACAGTGAACACTGTATTGCCTGAAATCTTCTGACACATTTCTGTGCAGGTTTCACAGTCCAGTGGAGTCATACCTTTATCCCCCAGGCCAGGTCCAGAAACCTTGGGCAGAAGAATGAAATACAGAAACCAAGAGAGCGTGGATTTGAGGAGAGTCTTAACCCAAAGACCTCTCCCTTCTGAAGTGGAAAACAGAGAAAATGATTCTCCTCTGCCGGTTTCCATAAAGCATCGACGAAGAATTCTCTGCAACTCGCCAATGTCAAATAAAATTGTCTTGCATTGATATGTATACAACAAAACAACTACATTGAAGGATATGTTCTTTCTTGTTTTATGTTATAAATCGATAAGGCCCTTTTGCTTATGGAAATATGAAACCTGTTTATTTACTCATTTACTTATTCTACGCTGAGCGCTAATCCCTCCAGCAAGATGACACCCCATACACTTCTTTACAGAACAGTCTGCGCTTTGCACATGACGCAGTGCCGCAGGCAGTACATATGGGCCCGTAATCCAGATCGCTTGAGAAGTATTGGGAGCCTCACTACACAATATGCTTAACTGCTCCATTGCTCTGTTGTATTGCCTGGCTTAGTGACAGGAAAGAAGGGGGGGAACGACAAAGATCCAGCTATTGAAGACCAATGGACCATCCACATACTCTAAGGAAGGCAAAGCTGGGCTCTGGCTCATTCATCTTGCAATTGACGGTGAGACAACCGGTAGTCAACCACACGGCTTTAAAGAAAGCATCAAAGCATCAGAGGAGGGGGGAAAAGGATGTATGTGTATTTGTGTGTGTGTGTGTGTGTGTGTGCGTGCGTGTGCGTGTGTGTGTGTGTGTGCGTGCATGTGTGTGTGCGTGTGTGTATGTGTATGTGAGTTTGTGTTTGTGTGTGACTATGTATGTGTGAGTATGTGTGTGCATGTGTATGTGTAGCAGTGCTCATCATTCAGACCCTGTTACAGAGAGTTAATCCCTCTCTCTGATTGAGCGGTGGTAGCGTGCATAGCCTCGACTCCTGTCACGGGAGCAGCATGGTGTGTCCGTTCATGTTGGCGGCAGAAAATAGCCTTGTTTCAGTGTATTAACAACGCTCCGTATCACTGTCTTACTGTGAGTCCACTGAATTTATGACATATGTGACTCGCTTATGTGCAATGGACAATTGGTTGTCAGTGAATGTCAAGCATAAATAAAGTGTTGCTAGGGAATTAAACCAAAGACCGCAAACAAAAAATCTTTAGGTATCATTTTAAGACAGATATAGTGCATGCTAGTATTTCTAGTTAAGGGTTGGAACACAATATTAAAGATTGTGGCATAAATGTTGGTGATTTTCTCGGGACAGGATCATTCAAATTGCTTTTTGATAATAAACAAATCTGTGTGTTTATTGAATGCTGTCTTGCATGTGGAAAGCAGAAGTTTTCATCATTCCGCACTGTGATTGCAGAAATGCCTCTGCATTTTAATAAAAGGAAATAATATTGTAGGCATCATATAATATCCTCTAACGGATTTACTGGCTAGCCATATGTGACAGCTCGGAGAATTCAGCAGAAGAGCCCGCCGAATGGAACGGCCGTGAGATTGGTTCAGAAATGACAGGCACCTTAATTCCAAGTCTGCAGCATACAGGTGCCTCAACTTTGAACCCTGCCAATCTAAGTCAACCAAAGGGTATCAACGGTGATGTCAAGCAAGACAGCACACTCCACCAACCAAGCAATGACAACTCCAAACCAATATTTAACCAAGACTGACGAAGTTGCGCCATCCAGTAGACGTACACGTTCAAATGGCAACCAACCACAGATTTCACATGAAAGCAATTAAATGGATGTGATCTGTGAAATCAGCCGGTGATGTGGTCGGTTGGTAGAAATGAATGGGTGGAGAGAATACAATAAAATGCAATTTCTTGGTGGAATGAATGAAGAGCAGCTGCCGGCGTAGCACCTCATTACACTCTGCACATCCGTTTGCTCCGAGCAAGACCGGCAAATAGTGTGCCAACAGGTTGTGATGCATTGCTCCTGGTTCGCTCTGGTCCGACCGGAGGGTTTCCAGGTAATTTCATTGCAGGTTGATGCTTCATATTTGAAGTTTGGTGATGTAGAACTAACTCTGCATGGCCTCAGATGACGCACACGCACTCATGTCCGGAGGAAACACAGAATCACCCCTCCCTACAGCCTGCCTGTTTCATCTCCTTCTCTGCAACCTTTCTTAGCAGCCACTGTGTCACTTCATTCAAATGCCAAGATGTCAGCAGCCTCCTAACCAAAAAGAAGAGCCCTCGTCAATGATTCCTTCAGTGGAGGAATAGGAGACCTGTATGTACAGGAGTAATCAGGATTGAGGTCTTTTTTTTTTCCTTGTGAGGGATTTTTAAACAACATTGGACTTGCAACAGCCTCTCCCCTCCTGGCTTGCAGACAACAGTATGACCTATATCCAGCCATTCCTGAGCATATCGTACCCCTCATTATCATCATCATCTATATATCCAATCGGGTCACCCTTAATCAGGAGATCCTCGAGTGGAGCCTTAAACCCTTTGATGAGCCGCCATCATCTTAAATGAGAATACTGTTCACATTGGCAGCATCATCTCTGGTTTTTCTTCTTTTAAATATATCTGTGTACCATGAGGCAACTGATATGTACCATGACTGCTCTGCTCTGTGAAGTGTGAGTAGTGTATGCTTGGTAAGTTAATTATTTTATTTTATTATATATATATATATTTTATTGGCAAAAGCAAAAGTCCTTCAGGACATAGATCATTAACATTGTATGCATCTGGACATTTGCTAAGGTCTATAAGGTATCACTAATATGTATGGAGCCAGATATTATTAATAATAATATACAATGCTGTATATTATTAACTTTGTTATTGGTGCTATATTCTTGCTGTTCCTGTATACTATCCCTTCAAGATTACAATTAATGTAAATATGCCTGCATCTGGGCATACGTTTTTGTGTGTATTATGTGTATCAAAACCAAAGAATTTGGTTTATACAACCATCTATGCAGAAATTGCAAAAAAAGTTCAAATGGTATCAAATTGGTGCCAATTCAGAAGAAACTGCAAGATTTAAAGGCTTTTTAATGAAAATGTTTTCGTGAAACATTGGCTGAGGTCTAATAATAACAGATAATCCACATTATCATCATCTTCCTCTTCCTTATTACCATCATCAACATCTTCTAAGAAGTAATTTACAGCTATAAATCAGTGATGAGGAACACTCTTTCATAAATGATGATTGTGCCAGAGCATAATCTTACGGCATATATAACGGCAGTGCTCTTCAAACATGTTGTCTAAATGATTGCCAGATTGTGTCTTTGACATATAATCATGAAGAAATATTTTCACAAAGATTTTGTCTAAACGGTATAGTGATAAAAACACATATGATTCAAAGAAAACACAGACAGCATACAAATTGTAAAGTCACAACAAGACCTATCCATATTGTGTCCTCATTAACTAGCTGGTTTTATAAAGCATTTAGCCACCAGATGTCACTAATTGTTATTCTCCTAGAGGACAGCTATTTCAATTAAACTATTTAATCGCTTAATTAAAACCAGAATTCCAATTAGTATACCATAGTTCAGATAATTAACATCTATGACAAATACAACACAGATCTCTTTTACACCAGGGACTTTTTACAACTGAAGCTGAACTTGATAAGGGAAACAAAAGGATCTCTATCAAAATCATTAATCTTTGCCATTCCCGTGATGTATATTGTTCCAAACTAGGGGAAGCAGAGAAGGAAGAGACAAGCCAGAGTCTTTTATCCATTGAGCAACTCCCCCTTTCACCCACCAAGGGAAGGGAGTTGCATCTTTCAGCTGTTTCCTTTTTCCTTTCTCAGAGCTATATCCATGCAAATCAGTATGTTATCCCCCTGCTCTCTCTTGCTCTCTCTCTCTCTCTCTCTCTCTCTCTCTCTCTCTCTCTCTCTCTCTCTCTCTCTCTCTCTCTCTCTCTCTCTCTCTCTCTCTCTCTCTCTCTCTCTCTCTCTCTCTCTCTCTCTCTCTCTCCATAATTTTCTCAGAGCTATATCCATGCAAATCATTACGATATTCCCCTGCACACTCTCTCTCTCTCTCTCTCTCTCTCTCTCTCTCTCTCTCTCTCTCTCTCTCTCTCTCTCTCTCTCTCTCTCTCTCTCTCTCTCTCCCTCTCCCTCTCTTTCTCTGTCGTCCCTCTCTCTCTTTCTCCCTCTCTCTTATCCTCCCTATCTCTCTTTCTCTCTCTCTCTCTCTCTCTCTCTCTCTCTCTCTCTCTCTCTCTCTCTCTCTCTCTCCCTCTCTCTTTTCCTCCCTCTCTCTCTCTCTCTCTCTCTCCATCATTTGAATGGAAAGGAAACTGAGACAGTAATGTTGGAACGTTACCACTGCAAACCGCACTAAAGTAGACATAAAAAAGTAATGCCACCTATAGTTCCCAGAGGAGAGGCCACGGATCGTGACCGCCTGCCTACCGAGAAGACTCACACTGGGAAGGCAAACCGCTAGGGTCCCACCATGGAGAGATTACCCCCCTAATACAGGCCCTCCACCCAACCCAATAATATCAACCCCCATCCGGTTGCATAACCTCCCTCTCTGAGCACACCGGAGCAGGGTGCTCCTAATTGGTGATTGTATAACGGGGAACCGTATTACGTGTCATGGGATCTTAACCCCTCTCTCTCTCTCTCTCTCTCTCTCTCTCTCTCTCTCTCTCTCTCTCTCTCTCTCTCTCTCTCTCTCTCTCTCTCTCTCTCTCCCTGTAGCCATCCATACATAGGTATGGACAGTATTTCTATATATCTCTATACATATAGAGATATATATAGATACTGTATGTACATACCTACATAACATCTCCATACACCGCACATGGCATGACAGTGTGATCTATGTACCCGTGAGCCCCGAGCCCTTTCTAACCCTCTCGGCGCCGATCCCTGGATAATGAAGTGGTTCGGCTCCTCGACAGCCAAGCCCTCCCGCGGCCTGGGCCTGTGCCCCTTAGTGGCAGAGCAATGCTCATGGTGTGAAGGATGCTCCCGGCTGCGAGTGGCCATCAGGGGCTGGCCCATCACAAAGACAGCAGGACCCTGGAGATCTGATGGGCCGACGCGGACCCATGGAGAGCCCAGGGGCGTCATCAGGATAGAAGCTCACCAGCCGCCACAATGAGGGGGAAGAGCCGTGTCCCATGGTACAGATGCCTGTGATGATGCTACTAAATGACAGCATCCCTTCCTCCTCCCCCCCCCCCCCCCCCCCCCCCCCCCCTCGCCCTTTGTAGGCGAAAAGAAACATGGCCGGTGAATATCCATTCTAATGACAGTTCATGCTTTTTGATATATTCAGTGTAGGTTATGAATAGATTTTGTGGTGGTGGAAGGGTGCGTGATGGTGGTGGTGGTTGGGTGGGTTGTGTTGGCGGTTGGGTGGCTGGTGAAGGATGTGGTGCTTGGGAGGGTGATGGTGCTTGGGTGTGGGGGGAAGGTGGTTACTGTAAGCCGTTAAGTCACCAATAATGTATTTGGCGCAGAAAATCCCCCTTCTGTTACTTTAAAGATCTGCCAAGAGATGGTTGGGTTTAGGAGCACAGAACCTTTCCAATGTCTACTCTTAAAGGACAAACCTGGTTATTTCATTTCGTTATCACTTAAACCCCCCCCAATTTAATAACCAAAAGCGGTCATGTTTCTTCTGCTGCTCCTAAGCACCAACTGTCTAGGGTACAGCAGATAGACATCTCTGTGTTTTGGGATTTCCATTGTTGCCTGAAAGGACTTTAAAACACAGTCCTAGATCTGCTGAGGTGCTTTGGGAAAATACATCCACAGTAAGGCCCAAATGGCCCTAATACACCTGTGTTGAGACACATCCATTTAGAGGAAAAGGGAGATTTTATTGTACTTTTGGATTTAATGACAAAACGAAGCATGATATTCCACATGCAATTCACTTGTGTTTCTTAAGAGAAAAACTGAACTATGACCGCCTTGTCCTTTAAACATACCCTGACGGAATTAGCACTTCAGGGCTTCTTGCTCAGATGACATTTCCAAGTTAAAAAAAATAAAAGCCAGTCAGTGAGTCAACCGCCTAGATGTAGTAATCAGCTGCAACCCAAAGACACAACTCATCAAGGGAATCAGCTGAGCTCAACAAACATGGCCTCAATAACTTCCCACTTACATGAACCATGGATTTCTTCCCTCCACTAATTACTAATCTTTGGGTGTTGTTACCTCTGTTTGGATTCATGACCTCAACGCATACAGCAAGGACTGGGCTCAGAAAATATGAAGTATTATTCAAGCATGACTGGGAATCGCTATAATCTACGCATGTATAAACAAGTGTATTGCAGGGAGCTGAACACATATTAACAACGCACTCAATGAGTAATCATTAAGCCGTCGAGGAACTAATGTCGCCGTTCGCTAACGTATTGCTGCAGTTAGAGCTTTGTGTGATGAAGGGCCTCTCATTTGCGGGTGAAATGGGGCAATTATTTGCCAAACAAACGGTGTGGCGTTGTGTGAACGGGAGCACTGATATTTCCTTTCCTGTAAAATCCATTCCTCTTGCACCTTAGCGGTTACGATGAATCATCTGAGAATGAGCAAGTACAAAGCATTAATCCTTTAGGAGCCGTTGGGGAAAAAACACAATTTACAATGCATGTACGTACGGTATAAAAAGTTTTTTTCTTCACCGCAATGGAACCTTGTAATCAGTTGAGGGGATAGTTTCTTAGCTGGCCCAGCAGTTTTTGCAAGAGGCGTTATCAAACCATTTCCCACTCGGATCTGGCTGTGGCTTCTCTCTGTGACATTACCATCAATCACCGTATTGATGGCGTGATTTCTTTTCTCCTTTGCACTGCACATTCTGTCTTCATAAACAAAATGTGTGTGTTTCTGTGTGTATGTGTGTGTGTGTGTGTGTGTGTGTGTGTGTGTGTGTGTGTGTGTGTGTGTGTGTGTGTGTGTGTGTGTGTGTGTGTGTGTGTGTGTGTGTGTGTGTGTGTGTGTGTGTGTGTGTGTGTGTGTCTTGGCATCTACAGAGAAAAAAGTGAAAAATAAATAAATAAATAAATGCCTTTTTTATGACAAAGTGAGATAGGATAGGGAAAGGGGTTGAAGGGGATTAAACCCCATCCAACACAAGTGGGGAACTTGGATCACAGCCAGCATGAACTGATGGAAGGATTCTGGGGCTGAGCGTGCAGCGAGAATCTCACAATCCAATTTAGAGCAGAACTTCCCCTCAGTAGTGTCAATGTCGCCTCATCACTTTTTCCTTCTTCCCATTGTATTGTCTTCTGCAATGTTACATAACTGGCAGAGGATCTGCCTCTCTCTCCTACACACACAAACACACACACACACACACACACACACACACACACACACACACACACACACACACACACACACACACACACACACAGCCAAATAGGGACACGCATGAACACAGACACACACAAAGGCGTATTTGTGCGTCGATATTACCTCAATGTTAACCTAATGCAGGATTGGCCGGTTAACCCGCCAGCATTGACAGAGAAGTAAATACTTCCCGGTGCTCATCCTAAGCAAAAACAGAATCAGAGTAAGCGCACACTCAAAGGTGCATGTCAGGTTGCACAGGATGCTCCACAGCCATATTGATGATGATGGCATTTCGAAAGGGCATCTGCAATCATGATTGAGAAGACAGGCGACATCAGATGAAAGCTTGCTAAAGGAGGAGGGTTACGTAGATCCAAACGCAGAGCCTCAGCGCTTTGTATGCCAAAGGGTATACAGCTGAAGGCAGGCCAGGAATGCCTGCTTTTTCCTGGCTGTTTAATCTCAGAGATTAAGTGTGACAACACAACCGAAGGATGTACATGCACACTATATCATACTTCTTTATCTGTAATGGGCACATCCATACTGATGCAGTCACAGGTTTATATACACTTGGGGGGTGCATATTTGCCTGCACAAATACACACACAAACACGCAAAGACGCATGCACACACATACACACACACGCACACATACGCACACATATACACACACGCACACAAACAGACACACACACACACACACACACACACACACACATACAATAAACTTCTTTCCAAGAACTTAATTACTAGTGGTACAGGTGCCAGACCATCAAGTTACAATAGCAGAAGATTGTGATTTAGAAGTTTGAATATGAAACACAATGCCAAGAGAGAACTGGTTGATTCATCCACCCAGGATGCAAGCCAAAAGCATTGAGAGGCCAAATCTTTTCAAAGCACCTTGCCCCACTAAACATTCATAATATAAATGTCCGACATTTAATATGAACTATCCTTGCGTCACTGCCCGACATCAGAGCCATAGCCTCCCACAGATAAAAGTAACTTAAAAGGACTCTGTGAGTGTTCAGACGTCTTGATATCTGCCCTCTTTCTGAAGCATACATCATGGTAAGGTTAAGAATCTGAGCCAAACTGTGAGACACCAACTACAATTTATGTCTGACAGTTTTCTTTGTCTCCCCGCTTATTCATCCGCAGTGTCCGATCCATCAAAGTGTTTCTAATGAGCGGACCAACTTCATCACTCAACACGCTTATCAGCACACTGGCAATCTCAGACTTGAAAAGGAGAATATTTATCAAAATCCACGCGTACAAAGAGAAGCCCGCTGATGTATTCGTCATGTGCTCATTTACTTGTTTTTTCCTCCCCAAGTGAAATCCCTCTCACGAATAACTCCCCATATTGCGAGACATATCTCCATTTCTAGATGTCCTGATGTCCCAGAGCTGTCACTGGCTGAGGACACTGCTCTCCCATTGTGCTCACCATTTGTACTCTCTCCTGGATCTGGAAATAACAAGATGTGCTGGCCTGCTCAACCGGCTTGGACCCTGCTTGATTTCTCATTGTGTGTATATGTGTGTGTGTGTGTGTGTGTGTGTGTGTGTGTGTGTGTGTGTGTGTGTGTGTGTGTGTGTGTGTGTGTGTGTGTGTGTGTGTGTGTGTGTGTGTGTGTGTGTGTGTGTGTGTGCGTGTGTGTGTGTGTGTGTGTGTGAGCGTGAGAGTGCGTACGTGTGCATATGTGTGTGTGTGTGTGTGTGTGTGTATTTGTGTGCGCGTGCGTGTGCGTGTGCATGTGCGCGTGCGTGTGTGTGTGTTTGTATGTGGGTCTATGTGGTAGGTGAGTCCAGCCTACATCCTGACCTGGAGCATACAGGAGATGCTGTCCACACGGCTCGCTGACTGGCTAGGCACACAGCTGTCATGAAGAGGCTGAGAAGGTCAAGCATCAGGAAAATGACTTGCTGAGAGTGACATGGTCACAGCTTTGATACCTCTATTCGCTTGGCCCCTCTCCCACCCGCCAGACCAAAATACTAACTCATTATAGTGGATGCCCTATCCGCAGCAGCTTGCTGTGAATACTGATACCGATCATTAGGGAGCAAGGGTTGAATGCCAACATGCTTACTCTATATTCTTGCACATAAACCGTTGAGATTAGGGATGAACCCTGATCCCATAGGGTAGGGTAGCTACGTCAATCTGATGGCTGCTTTGTTGATTTCAGACACGGCCCAAAGATGTCCCCTATATCAGATAGACACCGATGGGTTCCACTTTTCCATATTATTAATGCAAGGGGACATTTGACGGAATACATTCTGTTGCAGGGATCTGCAGTCCAGGGGAATAGCCTTCTGCATTCATGAGTGAAGCTGTCAACTGAACAGAATGCCACAGATATTCACTTCATTTTGTTCAATTGACTGTTGCTGATCAAATGAGCTCTACCTTCCTCTGAGGAAATCATACTTTATAGCATTTCCCACCCTTCATTGACACAAACTACAAATGTTTTCCCATAGAGCTGGTATAATTCTGCTATTATTATTTAGAGGGTGTATTTAGTGCAATAACATAATTGATCAGCAAAAATCTATTTAGACAATATTTAACTAATTGAACCAATATTCAAATCTCTGAGCAACCTTAATTTAAACTTGCACCATGTAAGTGTTCCCATTGGCGGCCTCTAGTGGTTGAGATTGTAGCTACAGTTATAGCTATAGCAGTTATAGCCGTTATAGCTATATCATTCTGACGCATTTCAACGACTTCGAAAAACACGTTATTTACTACGGAGAGCAAAGCAAACAAGTTCTGTCTTCCAGCAGATAATGTACTTATCATGACAATATTAAAAACCTGGATGGACTTGACGGGATGGGCGAGTTTTTTTTCTAATGGAATAAATAGCTGCAGTAGCAAAGATACATAGTGCAGGTTTAAGCACCAACTGGTAATTGCTCACATTCTCCCTAGGGGACATGGGCGCCCTTGGCTGGGAAGCCCTGGAATACACCACTACTCCATCTGCAGGAATTATGATCAGCAGATGTAGTGCCACTCTCAGGAACACAATCAACCCAGGCTTTGGCTGAAACAAACACTGAAGAGGGTTGATGTGGGCTTGCAATCAAGCCAACATCTTAATTCAGCCCAACACAATGATAAATAAGGTTAATGCAATATTGTAGTCCACACTCAAATGATTTATGGATATTTTGCAACACATTGCAATGTCTTACCTGCAAAACCATATGAGGGTTTTGATGCATTGTTTGAGTTTGACCATGAATGTAATAAAGATGCCCCGGTTATTATACGAGTGCCAGGGGCCATTCTGCAGCCACTCAAACATTCCAATTATAGAGGGACCCCCGTGACATCCAAGAAAGTTGAACTCACACATTTAAATGGGTTAAGGGACCATTCATAAGCATTAATGCCGACACCGATGACACATCCACTTGACCTTCCCATCACTCAGTACTCGTCTCCTTAAGTGATGGACAGAAGGAAGCGTTGGTTCCTCAAGTGGCAACTGTTTGGTGAAGACATCATTAAGTATTGCAAGATGGGCCTTGGCCCTTTTCCCAACGCCATACTGGTAGTTTGATGGTTGTTGAACACAGCGAGACAATCTGCCCTATTAGATGCAACTGCAACTGCATGCAACTGCATAATGTGCATAATGGGTGTTTATGCAGATGCATAACACTTTAATGACCCTGAGAAACAACAATGGGTTTTCTATTCTTAACATCTCCCAAATATCTCCAAACAGTCAGTGTGTGGGCGTTGCCGGATCAGGGGGAAATAGATCCCAGTTGTTATGAACGCCACCGCGGATACACAGCCAACATCACACCCACACGCTTCCCTGAGTTTGGTTTATTGCTCTACCTTGCGCTGTGTGATTTATGGTGCCTTGGAGAATAGTTTGTGTCCTGTAATATTCCACTTCAATTTTGTTGTGCTGCCTTCATGCCCCGGCTTGTAGATGTCATAAAGCAAATAAAGTTAAAATGCCTTGTTGCTGCCTCTTTGAGCAGCGGGCTCACTGAAATAAGTGAGTAGCACAAACCGTTTGATAAATTAGTTAGGCATGGCAGGAGGACTGAACTAGAAAATGAGGCTTGAATTAAAATAAGAGCGAGATGGAGTAGATGCAGTCAATATGGGCCCTACTTACACAGACTGGGAAAATCTATTTGTTTCCTCCAAGCTGCCCAATGGCATGCTGTTTTTTAATCATAGCAATTGGTGGAATAATCAAATAAATTATGCAACAATGCTCTTAGTGTGGCTGGGATGAAGAACCAGGGCAGGGGACAAATAAATGACTCAATAAATAAATAAGTGAGATAGTAAAAACCAGGCCAATGGGGTACATTTCTAGGCTGTGTGGCACTGTCTGGGGATCCAAGTCATTTTATGTTCTCATGTGGGTCCCCCCTGAAACTTATATGAAACAAAGGCACCTCCCTGCTCTTTGTGAATCATGCTGGATAGACAGGAGGTTGACAGAGATATAACATTTGTTTTTCCTAGGGGTTCAGGAATTCAATCAGCGGTTTGCTGTGTGCATATAAACACATTTATTCAGACGCCAACATATGTTTCACTGCGAAAGATTCGTGGAAACAGTTCATCTCCACGGCCCCACGTACCAGAGCTCCTCTCTGTGCCAGCGTGATCCCCCGTTACGGAAGTGCCAAGCCAGACCACTCAGGGTGAGTCTAAAGGCCCGCCAGCAGACTGGACCCCCGAGGCCACAGAGCGGTCTCCATAACCCCCCCCCCCCCCCCCTAAAGTACCTTATTGTTCATGGGTGTTCTGATACTGCCTCCCCAGCCCCTTTATTGCATTTTTCTCCATTCATGTTTTATTTATATCCTGCTAACCCCCAACCACCACCCACCTACCTACCCTGCTGTGGTGCATAGGCCCTCTTAGCCCCCCAGTCAAGGCGCTGTGCCTTGACTGCCTGCTCCTTTCCTCAGTAACCGAGGACCAGAAACACAACCTAGATGCCCCCCCCAAGAGACCCAGGTAGCCCCCCGTTAAACACTGAACGGTGAAGGGTGCAAATGGGCCACGTGGTCAATTAGCCCTCTCCTGGTACAGCATGGCCTGGCTGGCATCGCTGATACTAACGATGAGTTCCCACAGAGGAATACAAAGACAGTTCATACCTGATGTGTAACTTAAAGAAATCAATATACTGTTATTAAGGTTCTCAATCATCTCCTTCCGTCCTCTGACAGTCCCCAGGCCCACCGACTTACTCCTGCCCAGCGTACACAGCCAGTAATTCACTCAGATCCAAAGCCCAGAAGAATCCATCACCGCAATTTTAGCATTGGTGATTATTTATACCGACGTTGTTGATGTCTAACAATGCAGTAAAGTCACTCTGATAGCATTCATAGCAGGAGAGATAGAGCACTCTGCCATAGTGGTTTCTGTGTGATCTGCCTTTATGGGAGCACACTCAAAACGTAAAAGGCTATGCAGGAGGGTCCGGATCACTACTTTCACTATGCAAATATCCACATTAAACATCCAATAAGCTGTTTCAAGCGGTGGTCCACGCTGCTGATTAAAGGTAATCAAACGAAATAAACCATAAAATATTGTCCAGTGAACAGTTTCCGGATCGTAAAAATAAGTGAATTTGTATCTGATTGTATCTCGTGCTGGCGTTGCGGTTATAGCGTTGGCTCTACGGTCAGCGGTCTTTGCATCCATTGATACATTCTCGATTAATTAAAATCAGTAAACATGGCGAATAGCATGTTATATATCCGTCCTTTATAGCCTTTATAACAAACAAAACTTTAATACAGCAGGGGACTTCTCTTCAGTCAGCTAAACCTTCAGAGTGACACGCCCACCCAGCGACGCATTCTGACTGCCTAACATCTTCAGAAGAGAGAATCTAGAGGGTTTATATTTTTGCACTGATGCTTATGGAGATGCCTTAATTATATTTTAGTAAATATAGCACTTATCATAATAAACAATGGTAAGGACCTTCTCCGTGTCAGGTTGCCAGACGATGAGCTGCTGGGCTGGCATCGACCCGGAGGCGTCTCCTCTGTCAGGTCACCGTGGAGAGGAAGACTGGAGGCTGCTGTCCGTGGTGCTGAAGCTGTCAGGACCGAGTCTTGCAGAACATGGGTAGCATGCGCGGTACAACTAATTGAAGTAGGTTACACTATTACAGATGTTTGGATACATTTGGCTCCTTTTGTCAACAGGGGAAAAAACTTTTGCTGAAAAAATAGAACAATGTTCATAGTATTTTTTATTTTATTTTACATTTAGCCTACTTTCTTGATATAGGACCTGAATGGAGCCTAAGGCGACCAACTTACTGCCAGCCCAGGAGGCTTCTAAAATCTACCACACCAACTATGTGAGGAACTCCCGAGCCATCGGCGTCATGTGGGCCATCTTCACCATCTGCTTCTCCATCATCATCATGGTGGTGTTCATCCAGCCCTTTTGGATCGGCGACAGTGTGAACACGCCACAGGCGGGTTACTTTGGCCTCTTCCACTACTGCATCGGCAACGCTCTGACCTCGGAGCTCATCTGCAAAGGATCCGTGTTCGCATTCGGCACCATTCCCTCCGCAGCCTTCCGGACCGCCATGTTCTTCATAGGAACCTCCATGCTGCTGATTGTCGGGACCATCGTGTGCTTCAGTCTGTTCTTCTTCTGCAACGCTGGGAACGTCTACAAGATATGTGCCTGGATGCAGCTCGCCTCGGGTAGGGCAAAACAAAAAAAAAGAGGCCTTAACTGTGCTTTTCGGTTGGGGGTCATCAACTGCATGACCATATGACTGCATGATACATTTTGAAATGTTTTATAATTGAGTGTGACTGGGCACTGAGAATAAGACAGATGGGGGTTTTACTCAAGAAGTATCTAGCCTTATCCAAAAGGAATCCACACTTACATATGTTTCTGCCAAATACACATTGGCCTTGATGCTCTTATTGCGTGTCTTATGTCTCTTATTGTACCTTTCTGAAGCAGTAGGTAACTTAGGTTAAAGTAATATTAATACTTCTTATTCCAAGTGCTTTAAAAGGTTCAAGACACTTCACATACATTGTAAACTCGAACTTGAACATTTCTCCCTGGCACATCATTTCATGAAAGCAACATGTTTGATCCTCCGTAGGTATGAAGATGTGATTGCGATGCTGATCCTGGCTGTGAAATGTCTTGAGGCCAATCTACTTGTCTCTAATTTCAAGAGTGCATTACCGGGCCAGAGTGTAGCGTGTTGTTGCACTAGGTGGCAACAACACTGTGGAAGACTAATTATCCAGTCGCAGGCGTGACTCTGACACCTCCGAGGAGGGATTGATTACATGGAGAACGATCAGGTGTTAGCTGCTGGAGTCTGCTGCACTCATCTATAATAAATACATAACGCAAACAGGTGTGACACCATCCAATGCAACACGACTCTGAAGGAAGAACTGTGTGTCTGGGAACTGTCGATGTGCTAACAGTAATTCCAAACCAGGGACTAGATAAGTACAATAATGCAGAATTACTGACCAATCAGCTGATTACAGCTTAAAATGACGTTGTCATAGCATCAGGCACACTCACCGGGAGATATATACAGTATGTTTTGAATTGCTGATAACAATTCCCCCTGTTTAACACTCCTCACATAAACTGCATGGCAGGAAGTGGGACTTTTTCGGCTGCAGTTGATGACACAGTCAAGGCTTCGGCCTTTTGAACCGACGAGATTCAACTACGAGGGCCATTATGGGCGACACACTGTCAATGTTTAGCGATGGCAGCCGTGCTCAGATAACCCGCTGCTTGCCTTCACCTCTTCGCCCGCTGTCATATTTCTTGTCTCCAAGCGGGGTTGATGGTGGGGGGCTGCCTGATCTACCCGGACGGCTGGGACGCTCCGGAGGTGAAGAGGATGTGCGGCCTGATGACGGACAAGTACACGCTGGGGAACTGCACCGTGCGCTGGGCCTACATCCTGGCCATCATCAGCATCCTGGACGCCCTGATGCTGTCCCTCCTGGCCTTCACCCTGGGGAACCGGCAGGACAAGCTGGTGTCCGAAAACGCTGGGGAGGCGGAGGGCCAAGGTGAGGCAGAACAGGGAGACTAGGGGAGGCAGGGGGCAAGGTGAGGCAGAACAGGGAGACTAGGGGAGGTAGAGGGCCAAGGTGAGGCAGAACGGGGAGACTAGGGGAGGCGGAGGGCCAAGGTGAGGCAGAACAGGGAGACTAGGGGAGGTAGAGGGCCAAGGTGAGGCAGAACAGGGAGACAAGGGGAGGTAGAGGGCCAAGGTGAGGCAGAACGGGGAGACTAGGGGAGGTAGAGGGCCAAGGTGAGGCAGAACGGGGAGACTAGGGGAGGTAGAGGGCCAAGGTGAGGCAGAACGGGAGACTAGGGGAGGCGGAGGGCCAAGGTGAGGCAGAACAGGGAGACTAGGGGAGGTAGAGGGCCAAGGTGAGGCAGAACAGGGAGACTAGGGGAGGCGGAGGGCCAAGGTGAGGCAGAACAGGGAGACTAGGGGAGGTAGAGGGCCAAGGTGAGGCAGAACTGGAGCTATTGATTTGATATAGACAGACAGGTCGACATAAAGATAATGTTCAAATAGTGCCAAAGTATTAAAATGTAAAATAATAACTAAGTATTATTTTGCACTTGACTTATCAGTGTGATAAGAAATTTAAGTTTTTTAAATTGCTGAGGGGTAACAGCTAGCAATGTTGCTGAGTTTAAAAAACAAAGTCTCATCTAATTTTGTTAATGTGTTTTCCCATTTTTTTTACAGCATAATTTGTATTGATCTTCAAAGCCAAGGAGGACAAAGAAAGTGCTGATGCATTTGATCTCTTATTAAACTCTGAACTCTGAAATCTGAAACTGATTACAAAGGTAAAGAAGAATAACCAATGGCCATATATCTTCTTCCCGCCTTATGTTTTCTTCTAAATCTGCAGTAAAAAGCAATTTTGTACCATCGCGCAATTTGTATTTTTTTCATTAGGCATATTACTTGATTTTGATTGAGTAAATACATGTCAAATTAGAGTGGATGCCAAAGGAATTCCATAAATCACATCTAATTGTGTTATTAAGTCCTAACAAGGTGTGCATTGAGCCTCAGAAAACGATGTTTCATGCAATCTCCTGAAATTTCAGTCCATCGATTTCCTTCTATTCCTTCCTCCTCTCATTTAATGGATGGAGTCTATTTTCCCTGCAGACCATATTGACAATTAAGGCTAAGTAGACATTAGGGTGACCAATTACGGTACACTCACGTGGCCAAGCCAGTGACCAATTATCGTACACTCACGTGGCCAAGCCAGTGACCAATTACCACACACTCATATTATGGAGGCAGTGCAGCTGAACGAAGATGCAGCGTATCGGATTTACAAACCACAGAAAATCTTGGTGTGGACTCAGAACCCACCCCCATAAGCCCCGAGTCTTTCCAACACTATTTATTAGCAGACTTTGAGATGTTTAATAATCTACTTTCCCATGAAAATTATTTTAGTCTATGCTTCTTATGAGGACATGTTTCAATCCAACAACGGTTATGAATTGTTTCTTCTCCACATAATGCACAACCCCAAATAAGGTTTTATTAGTTTGTAGATTAGTTAAAGGTGACATATTATACCACCTGGTGTGAGTGTGATTAGCAGTTACAAGCCGTTCTTCTGCGTCTTCTGACATCACTAGTGGGCGTGTCCACCAAGATGTGTGCTGGATAGATCAGTTTACCAGCCTACCCAGTGGACTGAAGCAAACGTTAAGGTGGACAAGCCCGCTAGTGATGTCAGAAGACACAGATTTTCAATGGCTTGTAACTGCTAATCACACTCACACCTGGTGGTATAATATGTCCACTTTAAACACAAAAAACATGGCCAAAAGAGAACGAAGTCCCTGTGCACAGCCTTTTGATTCTCAGGTGCTGCAGATGTGCAGTCAACAATAGTATATTAAGTCAAATGAGTGTCAAATCACCGCACACAGGTAGAAGACGATAAGCTGATTTATTTTGTGAACAAAATAAAATCAGCTTATACCAGTGTGCGGTGATTTAACACTTCTTTGACTTAATATACTAAAAACCTGGCCTTTTTGTCTTTACCGCCAAAGCCAAGACTAAAGGTTTACCAATGTGTATTTGGTTTGAGATGATAAAAGGAATTATTAGAAACTGGGTCTAAGGAGTCTTTGTAGAATTGTTTAATTGAGAACAATATTATTTCAAGTTTGACCATTTCTATGGGGAGAAGACATTATGGAACAGTTGGCCTTACATACAAATGAGCTTGGACAGTTCTTCCAAATGCTTTATTAAAACAATACTACCTAGCTAAAGTACTTTAGCTAAGACATAGTGCGATCTGTTAAAAACTGTACACAGCTGTAATATACATAACAAGGCAAACTCTTTGGTACAGGTATATACAGACAGTTTATTTTTTTACTTGTTTTTTTTTCCTTTTACCTTATATTGGGCTTCTTAACATGCCATCTTATTGAAACCTTCCCAAACATCATATTGCTGAAATGTTATAAATGTATGAGAATGCCAGCCTCCCATGAGAATTAAGTATTTCATTACAACCAACCACACTATGTCAGGTGATAGATTTAGCTAAGCCTAAAAAGGACCTACAGCAACAGATGTTAATGTTTCAACTAAAAACAAGTGATTATGATTGGAAAATAATCTCTGCATATCGTTACGGCGTATCATGTGAAAATGGTCAGCCTGTCGTCCAATGTCCATACACTAATCTAACAAATACAAAAAAAGTGTGTCATTGAATACAAGATAAAACAAGTCATAAAAGGAGAGAACACGACATTAATGAAACTGTAAGAGAAACACATTGAGTCTTTTTTTTCTTTTCTTATTTTCCATGGAGGAGAGGGACAGGTTAAACCGAACCATCTACATATCCTTGAGGTTTTAAGTTTGTTTGTTTTTTTAGTGCAGAATGAAAACCAACCAAGGATGAGCGACTAAAATTACAGGGAAACGTCTTAATGATATACAGTGGAGGTGGAGAGAGGGGGGTGGTTACGAAGCATGAACCACTCACAAGCATGAAATAACAAAGTCACTGGGATCCCTACACCATCAATACAAAGGGAGAGATGAACGGACACACGGAAAAGTAAAACATATATACGAGCAACACCCCAATGATAAGAACAAGATAACCAAACAAAAAAAACAAACAAAGAAATAATAAATATTTATCAGATATGCCCAAACTGGAAAGTGATCTGTTGCAGTCTCTGGAGAATGAGAGGAGGAGAAGGGAGAGGGGAGGTGCAATGGCAGGAGGGCGCCACTAGATGGCGATCCAGGGGTGGCGTAGGCATTCGGCCGCTGTGGCCCTCTTCTCGGGGACCAGGTCCAGCATGGGGAGCAGGAAGTCGGCGAAGCAGTCGGCCTCCTCGCGGGGCCACTCGTACTTGTCCACCAGCACCTCCAGCAGCCCCCATGGCTTCAGCTTGGTGATGTGCTTCAGGTCACCTAGAATACGAGGCTCATGTCAGCGCCACACATGCCAACGCAGTCAATAACATGCATGCAGCATCTCTTTAAAGTCACCATGTGATAGATTGAGACCCTTCAAGTTAGTAGAATTAGAAAGAGCAGTTATTGACCCGTGCACTTTAACTAGCTATGCAGCAAACTAACTACATGATTTTTATTTGTAGTATATATGGAGGTTACAGGATGTGATTTTATTGATAACATTATTGATGTTTTCTATGGCGACCATCGATCCATATTGATACGTCAGTGTTATTTTTTAAGCTACGAGCTAGTTGAAATTTTGTATATTGCTGCTTTAACTACTAAACTGTTCTAAATGGTTTATTTGACCGGTTCAGTTACTATTCTAATGACGGCGTACTTCACTGTCCCAGTCAATTAGAGATTAACAGCCATGTTAAACTAGTACATCCATCGTTTCAGGATTTGTTTTTGCAAAAAAGTAAAACTGCACAATGTAACTTTGTCACTTCAGCGATCACTTTCGTTCAAAAGTATTCCAACTTTCCCAACCACCCAAGACAAACATTAGCCGAGGGACATTTGTCTTTAAATAATACTTTGTCTGCAGAAAAAGTGGTGGTGACAGAGATCCATAATGCAGGTTTTGAGTTAAAAGGGGGCGGGAGACGGAATGAGAGCGCGTTCCTCGGTGAAAGCCAAACTCTGCCGACACTTTACCTTTCTTGGTGAAAAAGTCCTTGGAATGTTTTCCCGCCAAAACGAGTTTGCGCGGGACAGTCCCCAGCAGCTCAATGATCAACGCTATATGGTCTACACAGAGCCGGCCAGGGGCCGCCACACGGACGAGGAAGAGGGGAATAAGGGTGTGGGGGGGAGGGGGGAAGGGGGAGAGGGGAGGGGAGACAAACAGACAGATTCATCATACAGTGTTCTAGTCAGTGGCCCGCTCTGGGTGAGGATGAGGAGGGTAGAGGAGCAGAGAGGTCTGGCCGGCAGGACACCAACAGCGTCTTTTTTCATTTAACCCATCAGAGATGAATGACCCCCCCCCTTTCACCCAGCTTTCACACGTGTGCCTCTGTGTGTTTAGTAAACCCATGTGCCCTTGACGGGTTTAAAGCCCTTCGAGCAACACGAATGATTAAGCCCTGGGTGACAGACCAAATGGATTACTGATGACTAACATCTGGCCTGTATGACCACAACCATTATTTAACAACTACCGAGACATGCTGGGATTCTCGGTAACAGCCCATGATTATTTTAATTCAAGGGTGAATAACCTTTTTAAGAAAAGCCTGCTTGGGCTGAACGCAGAGCAATAAAACATCTCATAGCTCACCTGGATTAGGTAGCTTTAAAAACAAATGTTTGAGTCCATTTGCTTGACTCCTGCCTACTGGTTATCCTGCAGGCCTTCCCAGGCACAGAAAACCTTGACAGGTCATCAAAGCCATGCTGCCATGAGCCATGGGCCACTCTGCCTCCCCTCCCTTGACCCACCGTCCGTCCCCAGGGCTGGGCTTGCATACACAGGCTGGCGTACCTCTCTTGGTGAAGTATTCCTGTGAGAATTTCCCACTCAGGGCAAGGTGGCGTGGGATTTGACCCAGCAACTCGATTACGAGAGCAAGGTGGTCTGGAGATGAGGGGCGTCAGCGGAAGGGCGCCGAGGATGTAGGAGAGCGATGGTGGAGGGGTGGGGGGGGATAAGGGGTAAGGGAAAGCAGAAAAAAAAAAAAACAGCAGCGATATGGAGGATAAGAGTTGATCATGAGTAAACAAGGCAGATGGAATGTAAAAGATGATGATTAAGAATGATGATGAAAAACAAAAATAAGTATGACCAGCATTGAAGACACACAATTAAGTTGGTAGTTGAATCAAACAACCGCTAAATTAGGTATGTAAAAAAAACAAACACACACACAAAATCTTAGCCATTAAAACATTTGACTGGTGCAAATAAATTGATGAGATGCTGAGCCACTATAGGCAAAGGGAGACCGAAGAATGATATCATGCCAAGGGGGAAAGGTGCAGCAGTGCATTCTTTACACTGGAGCATCACAGTTTATAGCTGTGGAAGGAGTGCCAATTAGCGGAGAGCTACGACTAAACACCCGAGGTGGATGCAAGTCAGGGCAGACACTTCATGCTTCGCATCAGGGAAGGGTTCAACATGAAAGGAGGAGCAGCCCGATGAGGATTGGTTAGTGGCTTTTTTTGAGGAGTGAAGTCATGGAGTTTGGTGTTTGTGGTGGTAACTGAATCGTTGAGCTTGAGCGGTAGCTCAGAGCTCCTTCTCTTTTAAATCATGCATGTGGAGATGTGGGTTGTTGTGTGTAACCCCAGTGGGTGACAGGGATGGCTCACTTTGATGTTAGAGAGGAAATAGTCACAGGAATAAAGGCACTCAATATTACATAATAGGCATTTCCGAACAGATCTAGACTTAAACAGACAACTTATAAAGTCAATGTAATCAAAGCAGAGAGGTATTACAAATTCAAAGATAATGGAGGCATGCCACTAGCAACAAATTTGTTCCAAAAGGCCCATCAGAAAGGAACTGGAGACAACACACAAGAAGTGTTGTAGGAATATTACTAAATCAAGTGTGTGTGATTGATGGCTGGCTTAAGTAGCCTTTCCCATCCGCAAAATGATTACTCAAGTGTCTTTGTGAATTGCTCACCAAACACAAGCACCGGCTCTAAAACGACATCAGTTCTAGTGGTTCATTTCAGAGAAAGCACCTTTTGTTTACCTTAATCCAATGCAGTAAAAACAGAGGGAAAGGGTACTTTGTGATTAAAACTAGCTCTGACAAAGAGGGGTTAAAGTTGAAGGTACAATACCTTCGTCCCTGGAATAATCTTCCCCAGAATGTGGTTCGAATAAGTAGTCCCCGGTGGCCAGCTCGAAGGCCTGAGAAGAGAGAGAGAGAGAGAGGAGAAAGCATCACACCACCACATAAACTGCAGCACTAAAACTCAAGAAATGTATATCTCCTCTAAGCTACAAAATAAAGTTTTCCTTCCTTCCTTTTCTTTTCCTTTAATTAGAAGTTTCCATTTAGATATGCATGTCACTTCCTTATATACTAACCCTATAGTCTACCTTTGGCCTATAATAATGAGCGAAAAGTTGGCATTGCCATGCTCCAAAAAGGTGCATGAAATAAATGCGTTTAAAGTGTACAGTTACTTCCCCCTCCCCCTGGGTAGAGTACCCCACTGGACCTCAATTACTCTCCCCTCCAACTGGGTAGAGTACCCCCCTGGACCCCAGGATGAGCAGACATCAGCCCCGTGAGGGTAGGCTTGGCGCTTCATCCTGTTCATCCAGTGTGTTGGCCGTGCGCTACATGTCTGTTCATCCCCACAGTGTGTTGGCCGTGCACTACGTGTCTGTTCATCCACACAGTGTGTTGGCTGTGCGCTACGTGTCTGTTCATCCCCACAGTGTGTTGGCCGTGCACTACGTGTCTGTTCATCCACACAGTGTGTTGGCCGTGCGCTACGCGTCTGTTCATCCCCACAGTGTGTCGGCCGTGCGCTACGTGTCTGTTCATCCACACAGTGTGTGTTGGCCTTGCACTACGTGTCTGTTCATCCCCACAGTGTGTCGGCCGTGCACTACGTGTCTGTTCATCCACACAGTGTGTGTTGGCCGTGCACTACGTGTCTGTTCATCCCCACAGTGTGTCGGCCGTGCGCTACGTGTCTGTTCATCCCCACAGTGTGTCGGCCGTGCGCTACGTGTCTGTTCATCCACACAGTGTGTCGGCCGTGCGCTACGTGTCTGTTCATCCACACAGTATGTCGGCCGTGCGCTACGTGTCTGTTCATCCACACAGTGTGTGTTGGCCGTGCACTACGTGTCTGTTCATCCCCACAGTGTGTCGGCCGTGCGCTACGTGTCTGTTCATCCCCACAGTGTGTCGGCCGTGCGCTACGTGTCTGTTCATCCACACAGTGTGTCGGCCGTGCGCTACGTGTCTGTTCATCCACACAGTATGTCGGCCGTGCGCTACGTGTCTGTTCATCCACACAGTGTGTCGGCCGTGCACTACGTGTCTGTTCATCCACACAGTGTGTCGGCCGTGTGTCGACGGCGGCCGGGGCGCTCACCATGCAGGCCGTGCTCCAGATGTCTGCCGGTGTGCTGTAGCCAGCGCCAATGAGCACCTCCAGGGAGCGGTACTGCCGGGTCTGGATGTCTTCTGTAAAGTGCTTGTGCTGTTGAGGGAGGGAAGGGGCAGAGCCAGAGGAGCGCGGGGGTGAGGGAGGAAACACGGCGTACCCAGAGACTCAAGCCACATGTGCCGATGTAGGAGACCCCTCCGGCGCGCCATATAACCGCCACGGCACTAGCCTCAAATAACGCCACAATTACCCACAATGCAGTCGATTACTCCACATGGCACAGCCAAACATTAAGACATCACCCTTTTTCTTCGGCTTTCCCAATTGAACAAAAAATTATATTAATTAAAAATTCTTCCACACCCGAGCTCAAAACCCAGGAGCAGACTTTCCCAATGGATCATTTATTTTAAAGGGGGGGGGGGGGTAGTGGGAGACATGCCGAGCTTGGCGTTCCCCACAGGAAGTCCCAGAAGTCATTAGCAGCCTACTCACCACCCAGCAGGCGTTGCCCAGGTCTGCGATCTTCACCTTAATCTTGTCTGCATTCACTGGCTCCAAAGGGTTGACTAGCAGTGCACCTGCTGAAAGCTTGCCTGTGAATAGCATGGAGTGTGAGTGAGTGGGAGAGACACAGACAAAGCAAGGAAAGGAAGGAAATATGTCAAATTCACCATTACCCTCTATTATTAGGATACCTCTTAATTAGCTCAGCCATGCAAACAAAACCTCCACACAGATGAAGAGTAAATACAAATGTTTATAGCCATCAATGGCTTAGAAACCATGATATAAGCATCTATATAAAGACATCAAATCAAAACTAAATCAGTACAAAACTACATTATATCAATTTCCCCAAAATGCTTCAATGTACATAATTTCTGTTTGTTCACATAAAAATTAAAGGAAGACAAAAAAGGTAAGCTAGAGGGATTTCATTTGACTATGTTAGGGAATGACCGATTATCGGTCTGGCCCGCTCATATTTCCCATTATCGGTATCGGCATTTTCATGCTGATATTAATCACATTTATAGAGCACTTTTCAAGGTATCCAAATAGGATTACATAGTGAGTGAGTGCGTGGAGGTGTTATGACACCTAAACCACTATACACCCACTTGGGTGATGCACAGCTGCCACTATGTGCCAGAACGCTCCCCACACACTGGCTCTCGTAGTGGAGAGGTGAGGAATGATGACACTATCTAATTAGGGACTGGGGGATGATTAGGGGGCCATGTTGGTACAACAGACAGGGTGTAATTTCACCCGACACCGGGGCCATCACCCCTACTCTTGCGATGAGTGTCTTGGGATCTTTAGTGAACACAGGGAGCCGGGACCTCGGTTTATTAAAGTCATATTAGAAAGACTATGTTTTTGAATCGGCTTGAATAAAAATTGCCAGAGGACTGAGCACCCCCTACTGGCCATCCAACACCTCGACCAGCACACACTACTCCCCCATGCAAGGATGCACCAGACCGGCCCTGCTTAGCTTCCAGAGAAGCCAGTATTGCTAGGCAGGTAGCCATGGTGATGGTTAGGATAATACACAACAAGTAATACATTTACAGTTCTCAATTGTAGAGTCGCCTAAAATGCTTTGTCACTGGACTTTGGAAGAACAAGTACTTGTTTTCTCTCTCCCGACGTCGCAGAAGCTCTGCTTCTCACACACCTTGCTCATGCATACATTCCGCATCTCAATCTTTGTGTTCACATTCACGCCCCAGATTGTCGAAAAAATCTTTCCAATGTCTTTTCCACTGTGTGACAAGTACCACTAGCTTGCCCTTGAATGTTCTAGAAGAGTTTCTTATGGATCTTTTTTACTTGTTAGCAATGTTTTTATGTATTCATCATTTACTTGAAAATGTATGCTCCCAAACATTGGGGAGCGGTTTCTATGACGACTAATGCCCCATTTCCACTGCAGGGTGCGGATCGGATCGGTGCGGGTCGGGTCGCGTTTCCACCGCCAAAAGTGGGCGTGACCCGGACTTTGCCGTACCCGTTCCGGCCCCATTCTCGGGACTCCTCCGTTGCGGTACCCAAAACGAGACCAGACGCCTGAAAGGGTCTCGTGAAATTCTAGCTACACCCCCCCTCCGTTGATTGGTCGACAGAATCGTCACTTCCGGGTGACGCGGGGATAAAAACAAACAAACAGTAGCCTCGAGGTATTATTCTTTACAATTAACATGTCGCGTAAAAAGCTTGCTTGGGCGAACAAGGAGGTGGAGACGCTCGTCTGCATTCTTGGGGAGGAAGACGTTGTTTACGATGTTTACGTAGCTGCCGCGGCGATCGACATCCGGGCTACCACCAAGGCTACTGTCGGCAGTGGAAACGCGACCTCGGAACTGAGCTGGGCTATACCGCCCCCTCCCTACCGCACCTTTGCGATCCGATCCGTTCCGCACCCTGCAGTGGAAATGGGGCATAACACTTGCTATCGGCCTTGAACTAAAAGACACCGGTGCCCCTCTAGTTTGTGCACAACAAACAAACAAAAAATGAGCACTGACCGTTTCTCACGCTCTCCTGGGCTCCATTCCGACAGCCAGCCCTCCCCTCGGCCTCCTCCTCCCCCTCCTCCCCCTCCTCCTCCTCCTCCTCTAGAGTCCTACTCTGGTCCAGCTCGCCCTCCTCCGGTCTTCCACCGGGGGTCGCCCTCCTCGCTCCCCTGCTGCTCTGGGTGTCCTCAGCTTTGTCGTCCCCTTGTTGGCCGGCCGGCGCCCCGTTGCAGGTGGGCCGCTGCCTCTTGCCTCCGTCCCGGGCGGCGAGTTGCTCCGTGTTGCCGTTGTGCTGGTCTTCCTCCCTGCCCCCGGGCAGCCTCGACTCCTCCCTGCCCTCCTCCTCCTCCTCCTCCTCCTCCTGCTGCTGCTGCTGCTGCTGCTCCACCACCCCCACCTCGGTGCAGCAGGTGAGGCCGTTGCAGTTCTTCTCTGGCCCGTCCAGCCCCAGCCTGGTTACATCTGCAGTCACGCTGCACTCTGAGGACACAGGGGAAGCACAGGCCCAGAGTGCAACAGTGTTCAGTCACACTTCCAAATATAAGGAGAGTCTCGTCACTGATTGGTTCGACTTCCAGACGAAAGAGTCTGGGTTGGGACCCCCCCGATGTCCGCAGCCTACCTGTATGAATCCCTGAGCAATGTGTCTTACCCCTAGCTGCTCATTCATCTCCACTTTGGACAAATGACTAGATAGTACATATTAAATCTTTGCATGATATTTTTTGGTCAATGAAGCCAGCCCTACCGGCCGTTTCCTCCTCCCCTATGTCCCGTAGAGACAGCTGTCGGAGGGGGGCGCAGGCCCTCGCCTTGGGAGACTGGGGGTCTTCGTCGTCGTCATCGTCCTCCTCCTCCTCCACCTTCTCCATCTCTTCCATCTCCTCCAGGTCCATGATGCACTTCTCCAGCAGCGCCGCCTGCCGCTTCTGCTTCTTCTTTAGCTTCTTCTTCTTGTTCTTGGACATCTTGAGCGTCTGAACACGCACGACCCCACAGAAAGGGAGGAATGGGTTATTATCTGGGTTATGGTAACTTCCTGTGAAGGTGATACACAGGAGAGTAAATTCTAATGAAACATGCAGAACTGACTGGAAGAAGGGGGTGCTGGGGACTTACTTGCTTCGGCACCGGCGCAGTGCTTACTGAAACGACAATAGGTTCAAAGTCAGTGTTATTCAGTGCCGCTTATTCAACACCATTCAGAACCATCATGTGGATTAAATGTGGGCGTGACATACTTGCGGAGCCGGAGGGGGGCGGGGCTCCAGCCCGCTGCCACTCCGTGGCCTCGGCGGCCAGCCTCCTGATGTAGGGCTCGTCCACGCTCATCAGGATGTTCTCCGGCTTGATGTCCGTGTGGATGATCTGACACTTGGTGTGCAGGTAGTCCAGGCCCTGCAGAACCTGGGGGGTTTACACACCGGGGATGTGCGGGAAGTTATTTTCAAGATGCATTACATTACTTCCATTTTAAAGCGAGAGGTTAAGCTACAATATTACTGTATAATGTGGTAACTAATTATATTACTTATTACCCTTTGCTTTAACTGATTCTTAATCCAGAAAGGTTTCTAGATCAGCCACATCCAGTCTGATGTTTTTACACACACACACACACACAGAGATAATCTTTCCCTTATTCATTACGAATATACAAAAACATCACTTGATACCGGATGGTAAAGTGTTACTTGACATAGTAGCTTAATAATATAACAATTAAAATACAAAAATGTAAATTAAAATACTAAATTACTGATTAAAGTTATATATCACTGTATCGTGTAAAAAAAGTGGTACTCAGGTATGCAGAAAGCAACATAAGATGGAGGCAAAAATAATGCTAACACTAAACTTCAAGTGTTGCTAGAGTGCTTGCTTATCGCCCACTCTTCAAAACCAGGTAGGGGTAGAGGAGTCTCCTCCATACTTAGGTGCGAGAGGAGGGGGTGTTGGGTTACCTGTCGTATGATGCTCTTGACACAGGGCAGCGGCAGACCCTGGTAGTTTGACTTAATGATCCACTTCAACAGGTGATGTCCCAGGACCTCGAACACCATGCACACATCTGACACACACAGCAGTTAAGGCCAACACCTGTTCAAAACTAACTATACATTGCCAAATAATTTAAGTGCTTTTTTTTTTACATGCCATAATATTCACTAGTCTTTCAAGTATTCCAAGGGCGTAGACGGAGCCAAGTTCAGCAGTGGTCTCTCCTGAACCCTCCCCGCAATTTGGAGTATGTAAGTGGAGGGGAGCATTAACTCAAGTTTGAAGTTTGAACTAGATGCAAAATGAATTTTCAAATTAGTACTTGGGGCCCCAAGTACTAATTTGGGCTCTGTGTTGAGCAATTTATATCTCCCTATATCTTTAAATACGTTTCGAAGAAGTCACATCTTCCAAGCCTGCTTTTGTGATGTATATAAACTACAAATCATTAAGCAGCAGGCAAGTAAAACATTCTTGCAGGGGGGCGAAAAAAATACTTCTGTCGTGTCAAGCGGTCTCATATGACAGCACTACAGTCGGGTTTTCGGGGGGGCAGGGACAGCGTCATCGGCCCCGTCTCACCCTCAGCAACCCGACCTCGCACGACCACTCACAGGTTAGCTGCTAGGTGGGGTCTGTTTGAGACACTTAGGGCTCCATTCAGAGGGGAGGTCACCTGTTGTTTACAGCGTCCCCGGCACGTCGGCTTCCAGCTAAACATGACACCGGCGTGCAGGACTTATATCCTTTGGCTGACAAAGTACTTTCCAAAAGGGATTAGCAGAGTCCAGCGGCGCCAGTTGGGGCACAAGTGAGAACAATGGCTCAGATGCACTAGTCTCACGGCAGACCGGGAACGGCCCGGGAGACGCCGGGCAGAGCAGCAGAAAGGATACGAGTTCCGTTAACGCCGGAGATCTTGAAGTCGTCTAGCAGCTGGACCACCATCTCCCTGTTGGGGTCATCGGGGTCAGAGTTTCGTACCTAGTGGAAAAAAAAAAAGAAAAAAAGATATACAGAAATTATTATAATTTATTTTCGTATTTATATAAAAACACATGAGGACATAGTTGGATTCAAATGCTCAAAGTATAATTAGCCTATATTATAAAAGCATGTCTAGCTACTACCAATCATCGATTCATGTCCATTCACACATTTACAAATTACAATGCAATGAGTTAATATTTCTACTCACAGATCTGAGGAGTTTGATCTCGTCCACGGCCGTTTCGGTATAGTGCTCTGCGCTTTTCACTACTTTCATTGCCACGAAATGCTTCACCCTGCAAACCAAAATGACACGTACCACTCAGACCAAAGAGTGCCATCAATGAAAATCAAATACAAAGGAATCACAAAACAAAAAGGCACGAAGTGGAATGCACTGAAATAAAAATACCAAAAGAGTAGCTGAAAGAGTGTTCTTACTGGATGTCCCACGCCAGCCACACTGTGGAGAAGTGTCCCCATCCCAGCTTTCTGATGACATGATACTTCCCGTTGAAAAGGTCTCCTATCTTCACATGGTGATAGCCACCTGTTTAAAAGAGAAGCAGCAGATACTCTTAAAAGTGCAGAGTGTAGAATTGAATGCCATCTACTGGAGAGATTGCAAATGGCGACCTTGTGAATTCCTCTACCTTTCCAACATCGTAGAATGAGCTACGGTGGCCTGTACTGACATGTAAGGTGTCAGAAGGTGTTCCAACATTATGATATTTGTCTAAGACAGCATCGAGATTCCAAGTGTCAACTGGTGAGGTTCCTTGATAGATTTACTAAAATGTATTTAGTCTGCAAGTACTGACGAACAAGTAAGGTAGCGATTATGATTGTTAATTAAAAACGTGTACTCTCGAGTCGTTTGTCTGTTCTGGGCTACTGCAGAAACATGGTGGGCCCAGTGGAAGGGGACCCAGTCTCTTTGTAGAATTAAAGAGAGAATTCTAAGGTAATTTATAATTGTGTTTCATGGGATTAGACACTAATTAAAAACATACTCATGAATATTATATTCCTTGTCTGCCAAGCGTGTTTCGCTGGACGTGACTAAATTCAACCTTGCACCATTAAGCATCGGACCCGGTGAGACTGAGTGGGGAGGGGGTGGAGGGGGTGGAGGAGGAGGGAGGCGTACCCTTGCAGTAGTCGTTTGGATCCTCCTGCTCCTCATCGTCAGAGCCCAGGATCTCCTCCTCGGGCTCCTGTGGAGAGGCTTCTGGCTGCGGCTGGGGCAGAGCTCTGGGGTGAGCCGGCTGTCTGTGGGACACACAGGGGTAGAGCAGAGCGGTCAATCCAGTCCCGAGAGCTGTCTCGAGTGGAGGCCCTCGGGCACACAGCTGTGTTTAGTAAACGCAAGCGACGGAGGTACAGCCTGATCCACCGCAGACTTTGTGAAAACGTGAACCACAGAAAAACAATAGGGTTGAGGACTGAGACATCGATCTAAGAATCTCCCTACGCGCTTTCGCTTCTGAAAAGACAATTCCACTCCTACCTTCAAGTCACTCACAATCCAACATCATTGTGTGTGATCCTTTTGTGCACAGATATTAGTTGAACGAGTTCAGTGGCACAATCTAGTTGTCGTGGTGAAATCCCAACCTCAAAGATTCTGGGTTGGATTCCCATTTCTACCTCAATCCTTGAGCAAGCACCTAAACCCTACTGACCTTCCTAAATTTGCAAATGAAGTGCACATCGCTTTGGATAGAGGACTGCGGAATAACTTGTGAAATGATATGCACGTCTTCATTTGACTCAAGTCTGCAAATTATTTCGGAGAACTGGGCGTTTCCAACTCGTCGAACATCTAATTTAGTTTAAGCAATAACACCAAGGCCTCCTGAGGAGCTTCAACCGCTGTCGTAGAAGCATCATCTCAGCGCTAGCTGAACCACAGAGTGGACCCTCTGGTATACAATTGGTACTGGCATACTCATTAACATCTCTTTAGCAAAATCTTTTCAAAATGCATCTAAATTATTTAACAATACAGCCATTTTGCCTCAGACTCAAGACACTGCCACTGAGCAAAATAAATTAAAATTGACAGATTACAATTTACATCATTTTCTTATTTATTAGTACAGCCATTAATTCACAGCGCTTTAGACTTTAGAGTCTGGTAACGCAATGCAACAGAAATAGGTAAAAACAATATTAATGCAATAATTGCTGTTAAGTTTAGGGATCTAGTGGTAAACGTAACCTAATCAATCCATTCCGATCTTTAAAAGGCAAACCAGATTGGACTTCATTTGGGTTGGTGACTGTGTACATTTTCGCATGCAGCTATTTAACTATTTCAACATATTTGCTCAAGAATAAAAAAAGCTTATTTTGGGTTATCTAATACCCCTTCCTGGAGATAAAGGTTAAACTAAAAAGGACATTTATTGAAATGATATAACAAAGCACTGTCTTTTCACTCCAAAGTCTTCAAGATGCATGAGCGAGTATATGGATTCTCTCAAATAGATATTTAAATGCATTTTATTTAGCATTGGCAGGTGTGCCAAGAAGATCACAGAGAAGATGGGGGGTTATTTGCAAGGGTGCCGTTTCCATTGAAACGGCAATGTCTCCGTGAGCCTATATATGTAGGCTTCATTCTCTTCAATTTAAATATAGCACAGGGTGTTATGTAACGTTCTGGCGGATGCCTCTGATGGAATTATTAGTAGGAAGGTAGTTCAACAGACAGTATTAGACAAAGAGGAGGAGCATAGCTACGGCTATGACTAATTCTCAACAACACAAATTGATAGAAGATCACAGACACTTGAACATACGAAGATGCATAATAAATAATGAATAGTTGTCGTGCATTACAAAACTCTAGCGTGCGCGGACGGCAGCACGTGTGTCGGAGATTCTCACGACGTGCTTTTCCGGATGCGACATGACTGGAGCGCTGGGGTTAGGGCTCGAGATGGAAGAGATCCAATGCACGACATTACAATAACCGACAACACTGAGGCAAAGCAGTTACTCACTTTTTGCTGGATTTCTTTGCCTTTGCCCTCTTCTTCCTCGCTTGGAGTGCCAAAACTGTCAAGAAACATGAGGTTGATTGCCCCCTTAGGTTATTCAATAAGGCGTATGGTAAACATACGTATTTGAACTGAATACACACAATGTATTACCTCTAGAACGTGACACCCTCCTTTACCCTGACATTATCTCATGTGATCATGTCTGCAAAGATGTAAATTAAAACGCCCACTCACAATCAATGTGCACGAGGGCATGTATACGTGTATTGTCCATGAAACAAGCAAACCTTTACATTCTCAAACATTAGAAAATGCTGAAAGAGGGTTCAACATGCAAGGTGCGTGGCAAAATAATCACATCGAGTCAGCTGTCATGCTAGTTAAGAAACGAAGCGATAGCAGGTAACCGTTATCGACGCGTTGGCGTGTCTATGTGTGTGTATACATCAATATCTGGTGCAGTTATCGGGAAATCGTCGGCAAACTCGTACATGTTTGATTGGAGCTGGTGTCAAGGTAGACAGCTAACGTTAGCTTCCTTCAGCTCAACAGTGCGTGACAGACGTGCTCAATTCCAGCACCAGCTAAACGTTCACATTGATAACACCTTGCGGTTAAGGAATCCCGAGAATATGCCATAGTGTGTGTTTCATATGAGGAGCCATACAGCCTGACATTGCTGGAATGCAGAAATGCTATGTCTTTGTAAAGATTACCTTTTCTCTCCATGTCGGCTTCGCAGCTAGCTGTTAGCCAGACTAGCAGTCATCGAATGATCCACGCATGCGCAGTGGTTTCCACCCAAGGAGCGTACGTATGAAAATTACTGTACCTGGGCAATTGTCACAAATATATTATGTTCAAAGACTTCATAGTTTTAGGCCAAATGTGTTATCTCTTATACCAAACGTGTCGGAAAATATGATAGTTGCAAACATAAACGATGCGGGGTCGCCGGCTTTCTAGACCCCCCTACCCCTCTACCCCTCCTTTTCAACTGTCTAATTTGAGAAACTGCACTTTGGACGCTCGTTGCTCTTTTTCAGTTTGAAATAGCAGCAGAAGGACTTGGTATAAGTACTACTAATAAGTACTGCTAAATGTAATAATACTGCACGAAAAAGGGTTTTGATAGATATTCCATTTTATTGAACATTCCCATAAAATCCAAAACTTTATTTGTTTAGTTTCTGTACTTCCTTGTCCAATTGTATTCTGGACATTATTTTAGTCATGTTTACTGAGGCCATATTCAGTGGCCTTCAATATGATAGGCCTTCCAAAAACTATTGAGGAAAAGTATACATATCTAGTCTAGTGTATCTTTGATTCTAATGCTTGCAGAACTTGCAGTCTCAAGACCTAGAGGTTCAAGTTGAATATTACCAACTTGTATAGCAGGTGGAATTCGTTCTATTAGTCATTAAGTTTATTCGATAATAATTTAATTAGCATTAAAGAGACATGGGATTCTTAAAAACAAGTTTTTATTTTTGATAAACAAATGTAGAATTATAGCAACTCTGCTGAACTAAAAATAGTTTACTGGGGTTTTTTGATTGCTGTTCATAAATACCACCTCAATGTATAAATACATCTAAATCCCTTATTTCATGTGTAATTCTATTAGTTTTAGCTGGACACTTCAAATTCCTGTAAACAAACATCACACTCTTGCATACATACACACAAACACAAAGATAGTGATTGCTTTGTGAATCGTGACATAAGAAAATGCTATTTACACATTTGAGTAGATGTGACACTTTTTCTTGTGTCATATAATCATGTGTGGTTCTTGAACAAGGGGTTTGATTATTTCTTATGGATTAAATAAGATTTATTTCTTGTTACCTAGTTTAAGAAAAATGTAACTGGAGACCTGAAGCAAACACAGAATGTATAGCTATGGACAATGGAAAATGAAAATACTTATGGAGAACAGACATTCTTATTGGCTGCGACATGTTCCCACAACTGCAAATTTCATCATCAATGTACAGAATTAAGGACAGGGCCTATAATAGAAATCGAACAGACATTCATTTAATATTACGTGTGTGTGTGTGTGTGTGTGTGTGTGTGTGTGTGTGTGTACCTTGGCAGAGTGAAAGACTGAATACAGTATTCTATTTTTAATTATAAAGAAGGTAAAAGCTAAATATAAGTTATTCATTCCTACATCTTTAAAACACACGCAATAGCACAGCTATATTTCAGGACGTTTCAGCATCTCATTCTCTGAGTGTCACAGTGGTGAGTCGTACAAGTCTGTATACAACTTGAGACCGATATACAACTATTGAAGCTACAGGAAAAAGGAAAAGAAAATTTGATGGAGGACATTTCCCAGCAATACACCAAGAGCACTAGTGGTTCATAGAAAAGCATGACGTCTCTTGCCATCTCCACTTTTGATTGAGTTCCCTCTAATAAAAAACAAAACCAACAGTAGTGAATGTTTTCTCTGATTAAAAGTGATTGGCTGAAGGGTTGCAGGCACTCTGATAAGATATTGGAGTCAGTATTAAGCTGCTGGATGCCCTGGTCGATGGGTTAGGAGGACAGTGCTCACGATTCCATGATGTCTTCTTCAGTAGGGGGGTCAAAATTCATCATCTCCTCATAGGTAAGCCCTATAGAAGGAAAAATAAATACAAATTTATTTATGTTTATACCAAAAAATATTTGTATTAACAGCAGCTAGCACAGCTAGTTCCTCCTGACCTTCGTCTCCGATGATCGTTACACTAGAGCTTGGTGAGACTTCCAGTATTGAAAATCTAGACTGGATTGTTGTGGAATGGAACCGGTAAGAAACAAACCAGCGTCACATCAGTGCACATCCTAATCTTAGTGTCTGATTAGGACGTTTCTCATATCCACAGCAGTTCTCCAAGGTGAACAGCCTCTCGCATGATTGAAGCTTCATTTTCCTCTAGGCCTTAAACCAAAAACTATAAAGGCACACTGCATTAACTCGCCTGGGACGCTTGATCACACTAGACACACAGCAGGTGTGACCACTTCACTGCTTACATGGGTGCCAAAATAAAGACGCAGTACAGCGAAACCAGCCAGAGTTAAATAAACAGCAAGGCCTAACCCATTGCTGAATACCCTGTCCTTCTTCTCAGTGGGAGCTTCTGTCTTTTTAGTTAAAACAGCCCTTTCTGTCAATTATGAAAAAGCTGATGATTACACATACGTTTCCACTCCTTGATCTCCAGCTCCCGGCTCTCAAAGCTCTGGTCGTAGGGCTCGGCATTGGGCTCATCGTCGGGGTCGTGGTACTGGGCAAAGTAGGGATGGACCAGAGCTTCGGCCGCAGTGAGCCGTTTGTCCGTGTCCAGAACCAGCATCTTCTCAAGCAGATCCACAGCTGTTGGAACAGTGTAGTGAAACGCATCAGTCAATGCTTGCATTAACCTTACACTGCCACGTCTTTTTCTCAAGCGATGAATACCTTTTTACTAAGAAGAACCTTTGGAGTTCGTACATTTTGAGCATAGATGGGTCGCCCCAGTGGGAAATGGGTATGGAAAATTGTGCAGTGCTTTTTATGGCAAACTTTTGGACACTCTGGATATGTCTGACATATTTATATTTATATATCCGTTGTCCAAATAAAACTCAGCCAAAAATGTAATTTTTAAAACAAGTCGTCAGACTTGAAGTTAACCTTGGTTGACAGTGATGCATGGAACAATACACCTTAGAGTTATTACAACTCATGGGTGGTATTACCTTGGGGGTTAGCACCGATAAACACATCAGCAAAGTTCCTCTTGGCCATCTGCGGCAATGAGTTGATGTAGTTCCTGGCCTGGAAACACAAGCAATTCCCTCATTGCACTCAATGCATAAATCAATATAGAACTCTACACTATTTTAAATTATGCCACTAAATTATCAATATATATATTTTAGAGACAGACAACACATCTCCAAAGGATCACTTAATCGTTAAGCTAAGCATCACGTAGATATCTGCCCGAGAGGTGGGTGCATATTTTTTTGTAAATGCACAGGCGGAAAATAGACAAAGCACCATGTAGCAAGACGTCTGGAACTTGGGAGTAATTAGTACCATAGAACCATAAAGGAAATGGATTTCCGAAAGAATTATGTGCTTGTAATAAGTTCTTGATAAACACTTGATTTA
Source organism: Gadus macrocephalus (assembly GCF_031168955.1). Taxonomy (NCBI): domain Eukaryota; kingdom Metazoa; phylum Chordata; class Actinopteri; order Gadiformes; family Gadidae; genus Gadus; species Gadus macrocephalus. Next base: position 17,441,640 of record NC_082382.1, read on the forward strand.
AAAAAAGATGGACAACTTGTCACATCGAAACACCGATGTTAACAACTGTGCCGTTGTAGCAAACAAGTTAGACCGTTAGCCTTTAGAAATAGTAAATTCAAACACATGCGTCAAGCATGCTCATGACACTACCTATATTTAATCAAATATAAAAATAAAGCAAACTAATTATCATTTGTCTTGGATCATTCGAGTTGGCAAAAACCGTTTGCTGCTACACTATTGCCATGGACCCTACTGAAGATGTGGCTATATGGAGGGACGGGGAGAGGGGCGTGCTATAGTGGCACACCAAGGCTCTACCAGAAGGCAGCCGTGGCTCCTGCTCACCTCATGGCTGGGCATCCTGCTTATTAGAGATGCTGGGGGCGTCCCTGTGAGTCGCATTATCTGCTGAAGCTGGTTTATATCTACGAGGCTTGGGTCAAGGGGAGTGTAGCGATACAGCAGAGTTGGTTAAGTAGCAGCTTCTACTGGCTTTGTGCCGCACGTTTTATCTCTACGCGCTTTCATTTGCCCAGGAAACTTGCGGTTTTGAAATGTTTTGAGAAAAACTTGAGAGGGACCGAAAAAGGCCTGTTAGACAGAGAAAAAGAGAACACCATCACATGCTTTGAAAGACGATGCAAGAGGAGTCCTTAGCAGTCAGACACAGGGGTGGCAGAAAAATGCAAGAGTTGTCGGTTCATTTGATTAGACATAGATACAAAAGCAAAAGTCATACGCTGTTCAAACAAAAACACCCAGACAAGAATTTTCCCACAACACGTTTGGTAGCCGATACACAAACAAACAAACACAGATTCTTTGTAGATTAAAAGACATAAGGAAAAACAAAACCCTTGCATGACGACGTGGACTCACAGACTCAGAAGATATTTTCATCAAAAGCTCAGGCCCTGGCGTTCCGACGAGCAGCATGATAAGCTTCAACTGATCAATGTCTACCCGTGTAAGGTAAAGGAAGACTGGAGCTGGAAATGGGAGACTGTGGAATCTCTCTCCCGTTAGTCGGCATCATACATGGGGAACCAAAAAATCTCAGCCACTATCGGCATTGTTCAAATATCAGTATCCCTGAAGACACCAGTCTCCATTAAAGTCATGTTGAGAAACAAACAAAAAGGGTCAATACATTGTTGGAAGACGTGGGTTACGCCAGAATGGCGGCGTTTCGCAAATTTGGAGAAAGTAGTCAGATACAGGTTGGCAATTTGTTAGAAAAGGAAGCTGGTAGGTGGAGAGCTAGTTCAACAAAAGGAGAGAAAACAGGACATGCATTCTCAGCTGGTTGATCTGCTCAAACAAACACAAGGTGTGGCATAGGCTGGGAAAGGGCACAGGACATGGAGATAGAGGACAAGTGTTTGAACAAGTCAAGAAATTAAACAAGCTGTCCTGCTGCGGTTCAGAGGTGAAGAGTGTTACAGCTTTGACAGCCACATGCAGCACAATATCTCTGTTGTGCAAACACCACATCAGCTTTTTGTTGAAAGAGTGCACGGCACCGCCCCACCAAATGCACTTCATGGCCTCTTTCCGTCCCCATTGCATTGGGCTTGATCAGTGATGGGAGAGCACAAGGCCTATTTACTCTATGAAAGTAAATATTTTCCTGGCAGCACAATTACCCATTTCATTGGACAAACATATGTTGTGTAATCCAATTTCCTGCTTTGACGGCTTGCTTTCAAAATCGGTAAGCAAGTGGAGAGTGAGAGTGCGTTGCATTTGGTGGGGACTGGCAATCAGAAGGTTAACAGTGGAATTTTTTGGAGAACATGAAATAGAGAACATGAAAATCAACCATTCAGCAAAAATAGAATATCGTCAGCTGTGTCCTTGCAGCAACCATTTCTGCAAAAAAAAGAAGAAGCTGCAGAGGTTCGAAATTACTCATACATCTTTAAATGCGGCTTTGCAACAGAGAGTGAGAATTGAAGTGGTGAACCATGCCAACGTGTAGGGTGCTCCTCTGAACCTTCATTCTCACTCAACCACAACGAGGCAGTGCGAAAAGGATACGGTCTGTACCAGGGAACAGGGTTCTTCCTGTGAGGAGCTCCGCCATGATGCACCCCACAGACCAAATGTCCACTGAAACACAAGATGGGACAAACACGCACGAGACGTTTGAAATACCCTTCTCCCAAAGCCTTATGGAAGTCCAGCGCTAAGAAATCGGACTAATTCTAACGACAATAGACGTCATGTACCGGTCATGTTGTAGTGCATCCAGTTCAGCATGATCTCTGGGGCTCGGTACCAACGCGTGGCCACATAGCCCGTCATTTCATCGTCGGTGTGCCTCGCCAAACCAAAGTCCAGGATCTGAGGAAAAGGCGACAGGAACAGGCTCTCACTTTGATTCAGCAACCACTAAACAAGCCTCTTGTAGTCAAGGTTGCTCGCCATGATAACAACAGGTGGCGTTTTACTGACCTTTAGTTCACAGTCCTCATTCACAGCCAGGTTACTGGGTTTGAGATCCTAGAGGGAACACAAATACTTGCCATATCAACCATACTAAAAGTGGTAAAGTTTTGTGCATGTATATTTAGGACTGTATAATGCTAAATGCCATACCCCATTCAAAATAAGAAACATATGTTATTCTATAAATGTGTGGAAAACAAGGTACTGTTTATGACGTGTTCCCGTTTAAACAGGGCTCCCATTAGACACAGGCCCAGGAGCCTTGTGTATGGAGCGGACGCTATACAGAGGGCACCATTTCCCTTGTCGCCTCCCGATACATACAACAGGAGAGGGGTTTGCAATCTGAGCCGATATGCAGAAAGAAAAATCAAACAAAACACGCCACTTACTCTGTGAATGATGTCCGCTGAGTGGATATACTGAGAACAGACAGGAGCAGGTGTGTATTAAATAAAGCTCATTAATTATGAAGTGCATCGATCCACCACAAAAGGCAAAGCGATGCACAGCTGTGATCTATTGATCAATTATGACAGCATCACACGTGGCCTCACCTTCAAACCTCGTAGTATCTGGTAGATGAGGAACTGTACATGGTCGTCTGTGAGCTTCTGACATTTCACTATGTTGTTGAGGTCGGCCCCCATCAGGTGGGTCACAAAATACCTGGGGATCACAAGGGGTAGGGCAGTGATGAACAGGAGTACTAGGGATACTATGGCACTGAGGATACAGAATTCAAGAACAGCTGAATTGTGCCTTTTACATAGAATACTATACATTTGCCATATTGATTCGCACTTAATCTAATTGCAATTAGATACTCGTTTATTGTGAGCCTCTTCAAAACAAAGTTCTCTTTCACTGATGTATTTATCGCTCATTTAATAATCCTAACTACGTAGGATCATCAATAAACCGCAACGGCCCGCAGACGTTTCTCTAATGTATTAGGGAATCATTATGTACTCAGGAAACTTCTGCCGAAAGACACCTCCCTATTGGCAGGTTCTCCCTGAACCGGTTAAGCTTTGACTCTGGCTCATAATCCTTTCTAGACCGACGATAGACCCGCTGAATGACTAATGTAAATAAACAGAATGCACCCAATGTGTAACAGGAGTTCATAAGTGGGGACCCTAATCCCATTGCCGGGGGGGCATGTGTAGGCATTCTGCCGCTCTGGGATTTCTTGAACACTCATCAATTCTCATACGCCAGTGAGAGCGGATCTTTAAATAGCAACTGGTGGAGATTTGACTTGTTCCCAGTAAGATCCTCTTTGAGACATCAGACCGCAGCAGCATATGCATATAGAGACGGCATATAGAGACACAGCAGAGTCCACAAGTGGGTGGTGCAGCACATCCAACCAGAGATCCTGGTTTGAACTCAAATGGGAGTCTTGCAACATCAGTGTGTGAGTCACTTTATGTTTCTGCCGTTTATTTATTATTTTGATCATTCTTGTAGCAGATAATCCCGGATAACTCTGGGCATTTGCCATGATCACATTACATGAGAGTCAGTGGATGTGATTTAAAATGAAAGAATTTCAGCGATATCATTGCATAACGCATGCACAGAAAACCTGCTTTTAAAAGAATTTCAGAATACTCTTCGGCAACCCTCTCATCCCCCAGTCGTCACGCCCACTCCGCAAGGGAAGGCGACCTTGCACGGCCTCCGGGACACCATGTCCTGCGAGCTGCAGCGTGTTAATCTGGGACAGTGGGGCAACTACAGTTGTCAACAATCCCTTTCAACGTGACAGTGCAGCAATGTGGCCCAGTATATGTGCCAGGGCCGGGGATATTACAAATGTTTTCAATGGTCTGATGGTTTGCTATGAATCGAGAGAGGAAAACAACTGCATTGTGCCATTGTAGTTCACTCCTTGCGATAGAACTCCACTCCATTATGTCAAGTGTAGAGCGGGTTAATGGAGCCACGTCGCGGGTGAGAGCCTCGACTATCTAAGAGTTGTGGCCTTGATTGATGGTTGCTCGGTTTAACACAGCGCTCCATTGTTGCAGGCCCAAGCCTCAACACCCTCTCTCTGTGGTGTCCTCGGAAACCAGGAGGAGACCAGGGAAGAGGCCAATCACAACCAAATCTCAAGCGGCCAACTTCTTCGATTTTGCAAAGAACAAATATACCGGCAACAAATAATTAAAATACCTAGAAAGCAAATGGGCCTTCCTTGTAACAAAGCCAGGAACAGGAGGTTGAACAGGGAGGGAAGGAAGCCAGCTGTGAAACAACTGTTGTAGCTGCAATTGACTGAATAAGTAACCAACAAGCGGGCCAGTCAGAGACACATTCCAGTCTGTTTAGTCTACTGGCCGGCCTCCAGGTGTTTTCCTGGCACCGGGGACGGTGTCTGCTGTAGCAGCGGCACCCAGGCCAGATATGTTGGAGCACATTCATGAGACAATGAAACACTTTGGCGGCGCGATCAAGATGGAATCCTTCACACTCGGTCAACAGGGATCTCTGTGTTAATTAGAGGTCAGGAGAGCGGAATAGTATATGATTGTGTAAAACGCATCCAACTCACACATCGTTGAACTCCTTCAGGCTGGTGGCGGGGGTGAAGACATCAAGAAGACAGATCACCTGTTTGCCATACAAAAGGAAACAATCAGCCAATCACTCGAGCGTACAGGGTTTGCATGGAAATAAATCTATGCCGGTCGCAGGGCTTGAACGGTTTCAATACACGAGTAATAGTAAACAGGGGTAGTAATAATAGTAGAAGGTAGAGGGGGACTTACATTTTCATGGTTCATGTGCTTCAGCAGCCGCAGTTCTCTGTATGTCCTCTTGGCATGGATGATGGACTGGAAGGGCCTCGACAGCTTCTTCACTGCAATCTTCCGACATGTCTTCTCGTCGAATGAGGAACTGTTGAAAAGGGGACGATACAGAGTCTTAAGATGGGTGTCTTAAGGCTTAAGTCTCATAAATACTTTCATCTGTTCATCAAGGAACCATTTTATTTTCCTCCCCACAGGAACATTTGGAATTCAACAGAGGCTTTATTTATGATTACATATTTGGAATGCAGACAAGAAGACTAATGTGCTGCTGAGGACTTGTGGCTGCTGAACAAGTTACTTTGAAAGCCGAATCAGGTGCGGGGGAAATGCTTTGGAGCATACAGCCAGAAGAAAAGCGTAAACAGAAAAATTATAATTATCAGCACATTCAGTTTCCGCTGTCATTTTGCGGTATTCTCTGGGGGAAACCCATAGCAGTATAGCCTCAAAGCACTTCCTGTCTCTGTATCATGGCCATGGATTTGTCAGTTGAATAACTGACAAATGGTTTAGCACTAGCAAAATACTCAATAGCTACACAAAGGGTTTTAACAATACCTGGTTTTAAGAAATAACTTGAATGTTTAAAGTTGAAAACAGAGATGCATATATGAGCTGTACAAATTCCCAAATGATTCTGAGGGATAAAAGCTTCGTGTTTGGAAGGGAAAACAAGAGGTTTGGTCCACGCAGTACACCAGTCTAGTCTGGGGTGCAAAGACACCGCCACCGTAATGCGAGCTCATAATCTGACCAGCAAGAGATTACCAGATTCCCTAGCAACAGTACAGCTGTCTAGTTCATGGGCAAAACAAACATCTGCCCGCTAACAGCTGAATAACAAAAAATCTCCTACACAAGGCCTCAAAAAGGATTTGAATCGTTTTCAGCAGTAAATTACTTCAAATGTATCACTGTTCGATCTTCTGTACTGCCCAGGCGTAATTTTGATTTTTGTTATTGATAGTCTGCATTCATTACAATGTTTTTCATTATACTGAATGCACGCAATAGCATACCGTGCCACAGTAGGCATGTTATGCTAATTATGCAAAACGTTTTTCTATTCCAACACCATCTAAACAAGCCAAACGCATCCCAAAACAGACAATACATAATATTTATGCATGGCATAATGGAAAATATATATAAAATATAAACTAAACTACAAGAATGCACGGACCTGTATTAAACCTTCACTTTGGTTTGGTTTGAAGACAAACATATTTTATCCAGCTGAAGTACTACAACGGTTTCAGTGAAAACAATCTCTCCATCGCCCAACATTATTACAGACCACAAACCAACGATACTTATTTTTCTAGATGCAATACGTACAAGCGGAATGCAAGGAGGCTTAAGTTGTTGTTGTTGTTGTTGTTGCTGTTACTGTACTCAATGTCTAGACATAAAAAATAAATCCTGCTGCTCGTTTGGAGGCACACCGTGGCTCCACCTTAGCTAGCGCTAGCTCGCTGGTGGAGCTAACTTTAGCACACCCACGGCAGGCCTCGCCGAAATGAATGGGTGTCAAGCGGGGGGAGAAGGACCTCAGTGTTCCGCATACAAAACGAGACTCACCACACAGATCCGTATGCTCCAGAACCGACTGGAAGCAGAGACTTGTAGCGCTCCGGAACCTCCCAGATGGTCTTGTTGACCTCCTGCCGGTAGAATATGGGTCTCTCTTTCTGCGACATTCCTGCAGAACCACTCACTGAGTTGACTTCTGCTTTCCCTGGCGTAAGGTGGCTGCCTGCTAGTGGGAGTCGTGCAACCAACACAAGTTTCCAAAAGTTTGCAGACGGTGCGATAGGAACCTTTGTCGTGCTTTTGGAATATCCACCAATGTGTATTTCCTTCCAAAATCCTCCAATATAACCATATGGATCCGGGCGTTTGTTTTAGAATGTAATTTGCCTAAATCTACACGCATGCTGTTACCATGATTCGCTCGACATACAAAACTGTTGGTGTGCCCAAGTATCGCGAGATAACAGATATTCAAGCAAGTCGATGGATCAGAAGAGCGCAGAAGTCCGCGACCAGACCAGACGCTCTTCAGATCCGACGCATGCAGCTCACTCGCGCAATATTTCCATCCTATGTTATGTACTGTGGGTGTGTGCTGCAGGAGGAGCTTACGATCATGCAGACAATTGTTTGGTTAATCACAATGGTTAAAAACACATGTTAATTATTGGCTTCGACTAATGATTCATGGAGCCGGGTAAAAAAAACACTGGAGTAGGCCTAATTAACATTAACTCATAAAACAGCCTACAAGGTGAATTGGAACGAGGAAACAATTGAGATGACATGTATGAGGAAGGACATTCAGTTTTTTATAAAAACAATTTTTATGGTTCATAAAATACAAATAATGGAAACTTAAAAAAAACGGTTACAACATTGTATCAAAGGCAGATAGGATGTCATAGCCGAATCTAAAACACTCTATATCACACATAGGACTACCGACATCTTCACAGTCGGCCTATAGGTGAACATTTCAAATATTAAATCATTAAACGTACAGTTCGAGACAATTGTCCAACATAAACGTGTAGCTTATGTGAGGTCTATAAAATCTTTAAAGTACATTATACCCCAATACAGATAGGTCTACTTTTGTATTGAAGATATTATGTTGGATATTACAGGTTTTGGCACATGTAACACTCTTTTGAAATAATACAAATTTCGTCAGGCAGAAAAACACAAAAAAACAATAAATAAAATAAAAATCCTACACTTTCTCAAGTATTGTGACATTGTTTTAGGTTATAGATCTCATCTTTGACCTTTTTGAGCCATCCCCTAGAGATGCAACTCTACCGTTTATTAGAAACCACCCACGCAAAGCCTGCTCAATGTGGTCTGAAGAACTGGTTCTGCTTGTTTCTCTTATTCAGCACTCATCCATGTCCTCTTCGTTTCTCAGCAGGCTCGATGCAGACGACTTCAATGGAACCGAATCAAATCCATCTGAAGTCCTCTGAACAAAAGAATCATACACACAAAATTTAAGTATCTTCCTGCTTGGTTATATATAGGCCTACCTGTGTGTGTACCTGGGGGGACATGTGTGTGTGTACGTATGGTGTGTGCATACGGTGTGTGTGTGTGTGTGTGTGTGTGTGTGTGTGTGTGTGTGTGTGTGTGTGTGTGTGTGTGTGTGTGTGTGTGTGTGTGTGTGTGTGTGTGTGTGTGTGATTGTGTATGATGTGTGTGCATACGGTGTGTGTGTGTGTGTGTGTGTGTGTGTGTGTGTGTGTGATTGTGTATGATGTGTGTGCATACGGTGTGTGTGTGTTTGTTTGTAGAGTGTGTATTGTGTGTGTATGATGAGAGTGTGTGTATGTGTGTGTGTGTGTGTGTGTGTGTGTGTGTGTGTGTGTGTGTGTGTGTGTGTGTGTGTGTGTGTGTGTGTGTGTGTGTGTGTGTGTGTAATGAGTGTGTGTGTACGATGTGTGTGTATGTCTGTTTGTATGCCGTGTGTGTTGGAACGTGTGCGTGCGTGTGTTTGGGGGGCGGGGCTGGGGCTGACCTCTCTGGAGTAACTCTTGGCCTTGTGGAAGAAGGACTTCTTGGTGAGGTAGATGAGGTCGTCCTCAGCGTCCTCCCCCTCCATGATGGCACAGCTGTCGGCCGCCGGGAGCTCACACTCCTCTTTGTCTCCAGCAGTCATCAGCTTGGAGTACTTGAACTCCAGCCTGGGGAGAGGCATAGTAACACAGTGTTAACCAGCTGGAGGAGACCTCAGTAAACAGGGCCAACCTGCTCTCTGGCCCTGTGTTGTGAGGATTTCTCCAGTCGGTAAAAGGTGTGTGTGTGGTGTCTCTCAGCAGCACACACAGCGTTTACCTACTGGAGGAGTATCACAGGGCCAACCTGCTCTCTGCCCTGCTGTAAAGAATGGCACTATGGCAAATGTAGTTAAGTCTTAAGGCTAAATGGCTTTCAGACTTCACGGGTTGGACTTTAAATGTTTAAATAGATTTGAGTTTGCACTTGGACTTTTGCACTTTCATATTGGTCCTGTTTTGTTTTTTTGGTCTTTCTTTCTTAGTCGATTTCTGATTACTTTTTTAGTGTTACATGTTGATGAGGGTATCTACAAGTCACTTCTCATGCAATAAGTAACTGGTTAAAGATAAGTGTATAGACCCCGAGTCGGCAGAAGGGGATAGAGAAAGATAAGAGAGAGAAAGAGAAAGAGAGAGTGAGAGAGAAAGTTAAAGAGAATGAGAGAGATAAAGAGCAAGAGAAAGAGAATGAGAGCTAGAGAAAGAGAGAGCGAGAGAGAGAGAGGTCTTACTTGCGCGCCCTCTTCCAGAAGTAACAGATCACCCCGATAAGCAGCAAAGCAGCCACTGTTCCCGTGGAAACACCAAACTTAAGCCAGAAATCCAGGCTCACGCAGGCATTGACTCGCTGTGCTGGCAGGGAAACCCCAGCGTAACACTGCAGGGGCTGCTGCCACACATAGGTCGTTCTCTACAACAACACACACACACATTATTATTTATAACTCCCATATTTTCTTAAGTGTATTGTACATATGATGAGGTTTTAGTTTCCTACCTGTATTCCTTGGACACATGCGCTGACGATCTCTCTGTAGTGGTCTGAGGTGCAGAGCGGACATGCAAACTGGCTACGCCACAAGAAGTGGAAGGAGCAGCCGTTGCACGTCCCCTCCGGACAGGCACTGTGGAAGGAAACAATTCAGGATAAAAATGTGTTGTCTTCCAGTAAAGAGGATGTAGTTCTCTAAATGAACCACAAGGGGCATTGTTTGTAATGGAAAATCATCACATTTTTATTTAGGCTATTGAAAAACCCTTTGGTAAATTCCACAATATCCTGCGAGCTTGAGGACACGAGATGGCATGCTGCAGAATCAGACATTTGCAATACGTCACGTTCTTTGTTAATTGAATGACTCCGATCCTGTGTGCAGGCGTTGTAACGTACCTGGGTAGAGAGATTTGGTGGCTGGCTGTCACAGTAGGATCACATCTCATTCTGATCGTGGTCGATCGGCCCTGTTTACAAGCCTGCGTTGTCTCACTGGCCCTACAGACACAATGAATCATTAATGTCAAATGCAATTTAGTTTTTTTTATGTCTTTGATTACTCTTGCATCGTCACAATAGAACAATAGACAAAATATGAATCAGCTGTGTAACCTGTAATAAAATATGACATCAGGCAGACCGATGTTCACAGGGAACATGTTTTCCAGAGAAGAAATGCGATCTAGGGAATTTTCTGTGGTCACTCCTGCACAAAGGAAAAGACACACATGTCATTACGTTATACATGTCGTCTGAATATGCATATTAGTACTACTACATATCATATTTAATCTTTAACATACTTCAGTACATTGCAATACTCATGTACAATATGCTATGCACTATATTAAATGTTTTCATTGCAGACTTCGACAGACATATAGACAGGCGAACAGATATTTAGACAGACAGACAGACAGACAGACAGACAGACAGACAGACAGACAGACAGACAGACAGACAGACAGACAGACAGACAGACAGACAGACAGACAGAGATTCATAGACAGATGTACTAGAAGAGGATAACATGAAGCAGCTCTCAGCCCTTACCCAGCAACATGTCGGCGATCACAAAGGGCTGGGAGGAGACCAGTCCCTGGCCCCTGGTGTCGGAGGGGACCACCATGGACTGGCAGGCATAGCCTCTCACCTCCCTCCGCTGCTCCGTCACGTTGTCCACACACACGGCCAGCTGTCTGTCCTGTGGGGAAAGGAGGACGAGGCCATTGGGGGTCAAACACTTCCATCGTTCATGCATAAACACCTGGTCAGAAAAGGTACAGGGATTCCCAAAGGTTCACATCCAAGTGTTGGTGTTTGGGTTTTGACAGTGGGCCCTGGAGGTTGGTAGTTTAGGCTGGGGTGGCTGTCTATGTGCTGGAAAATGGGGAATTGAACCCAGTGCCTTTTTGCTAAGAATTTAACTTCCTAGTTGTAAAAGAATAAGCTATGGACTCTACACCCCCATTTAATAGCCTTATCTGCTCGATAATGTCCTGTGTCTGAATATGAGTCAATAAGGATAAAAACGTCAATAATTTAAATTAATTCCCACCTCTTCCCCACACAGCCCGAGGTGGAAGTGCTGGAAGTATCGCAGGCCTCGGCTGGTGAAGCGGGGGCTGCTCCTGAAGCCTGTGAGGTTGGCCAGGGAGGAGAAGTTGTAGTGCAGGTGCTGGCCTGCTCCGCTGTTCACATGTAGGGTACAGTCGCTGACGCAGGCTGAGCGGGCCTGGAGGACAAAGTGGAGGAACAGACCTCGATTAGTTTGAGAGTCTGTGGCTCCAAGTGTTGAGCTGTAACCACGGATAAGGCATCATTCCTCTTTTTCGTGGCCGCATTGCTTCCATACTGATTCGTGCAGCTGCTAAACCTTCACTTCCCCTGGGGGATGAATAAAATTGGTTAGCTTAGGCTAAAGAAAATGCTATGTCAATTAAGAAAAAATTGTACCATAACAATCGGAAGGAAGATGATATAACCAAGGACAGCAGTGAATGGCAGTGATAAGAACTCCCCGTTCATCCTAGGGCCCCCAGCCCGTGCTCTACTGCGCTCCTCCCTCCTGACCTGGTTGGTGGAGGTGTTGGGTCCGCAGGGCACGCAGGCCTCCCTCCCCACCGTCTGCTGGGGCCTGATGATGGTGTTGGATGGGCAGCTCTCACACACGCCCGTGCCGTTGACCATGTAGTGTCCGGGCGGGCAGGGCACGCAGGCGGAGAGGTCCGACGACCCCGCCGCACACTGGCGACAACGGGAGGCCACGCCGTCGACGGCGTTGGTGACGAGGACGGAGTAGATCTTGGCCACGTCGCTCGTGTGGTTCCTCTGTTGACAGTAAAGGTAGATGGTTGGATGTAGACGCAACGCAAGGGGGTCTACGGACCCATTACGTCCTTGCGGACCCTCCTTGCGTCGGATGCAGAATCAAGTCAGGTTCACGACTGCGTCGAAGCGATTGCGGAGTCATTACGTTGAACGTGGAACCATAACGAAGCCTTTAGGCCAGTGGCTTTGCTTTTTGATCTAAGCTTTTCCAAATATGATAAATACATGAAAATTAATGAATATAATAGATACATGTAACAACCTTGCATGGTTGACTCTGCATGGTTGACTCCGTAATGTTTGTATTAGCCGATGTAAGTCGGTTAATACACACATTGACCGATGCAAGTCGGTTAGCGTCTGCTAAATGGCCTAATTGTAAATTGTAGTTGCTTCACATCATCGGTCGTGTCATTTTTCAGTGATGTGATGCCATGGTATAACTACTTCGGGAGCTCTTAGCATCAATAAATATATCAATAACAAGTGGCTTTCTTGGAATAGAACCTTTTCTTTTTTTACAAAAATAATCACCAAGCTGTAAATACCTGTTAAGCTCAAACTATTCAGTTCCCATTTGATAAGAATCTTGCGTGATACCGGACCCATTGTATACATTTACGATCTTTAAAAGTTTAACTTCTTTAAACATTTAACCACTTCCACTCGTACTCCAGCGCGGAACTAATCGTGAAAGACATAACTTATACTTATTCCATTCTATAAATTGTTTCTGAGAGATTTCTTCTTGTAGAAAAATATATCGTAATCAGGGAAGAATGTTACTTTAACATTCTGCTGATCGAGTAAAGAGGATGCAAGCCCCCATTGAGGTGACCATGTATTTTTTGTTAATATCAAATAACTCAGACAGATCTTTAGGTAAACTTACTCCCGGTTTCTTGATGTGGGAAGAGCAACAGTTGAAATTATATTTTCTTAGCACTTAATTCTTGGATGGGAGTGTAGTTAAATGTCCTAACCTGGGCTTTGTAAATGTTAAGAATATAACCTATACTTTTCCAGTATTTGTATTAGTAGAGGCAGGCCAGAACCTGGTTCCATGATTGGGAACAGTGCATCCTCTGCATACAAACTTTATACTTCATACTGTGGTTCTCCAATAGATATATCCTATCATTCTTCATTCTGTATGATTGGGCCAGAGGTGCGATGAATAAATTCAAGAAACTGGGGCTAGCGGGGAAACTTTGGTCGCAGCATCGTAGCAGAGTGTGGACTTAGGAAGGCTCCTATCAAACTCTATTCTTGCAGTGGGAGAGGAGTAAAATACCTTAATACAATGTATACAAGTACATTGATGACTAGACATACAAATCCCAATCGAACCAATTCATATGCTTTTTAGCATCTTAACTGAGAATAATAAAGCTACCTCTACTTATTAATCTGCTCTACAATATGTAAGACTCTTGTTATATTGTCCTCTGGGTTGAGATGGTGGCATAGTGTTCACAGTCTGTTTAAGAAACCGATAGGTCGACAACCTTTACAGTCCATCGTTTCCTTTCCTTCCTTGGGGATAACGGCTATGAAGGCCTCCTTCCAGCAGGGGGAGGGAGGGGTAGCCCATTAATATTCAACGTTTCAAAAGAGCCTGAGTACATTACTATCAGGATGAAGATGTGTGTGGGACTGACCGTGCCATGCGACTGCATGCGTCGGAAGGCCCAGGTGAAGCTGGTGGTGATGTTGTCCTGGACCACGTAGGAGTAGGACTGCTTGCCCGTGGTGCCGTGCCACTTCTCCACAATGTGCTGATTCATCTTGCTGTACCCCTGAACGCGAGACCCACCAATACCACGTTAAACACATTCAACTTGCAGATGACAATAATATTCCTGACGTTATGTATCACATGACATGTAGGTGTTAGTGTCGTCCTCACCGCCAGGAAGTCCAGCATGCAGTCGGCGGTGCACGTTGTCTCGAAGACGAAGGTGATCCGAGACAGCTCGGTCGCTTCCTCGTCTTTGGCAGAGGATGGAGGCAGCCTTTTGAGTAGATGTTATATAAGATTGTGTGAGCTGTCTCCTGCTACAAAAAGCCGACTAATGCACACCAGCTCGCATATGATCTAACCCTGTTTTTTTGTAAGTGTGCGTGATTTGATGCGTGCGTGTGTGTTTGTGTGCAGGCGCGTGTGCATGTGTGTGCGTTTGTGTGTTTGCGTACATGCATGCGTGCGTGCGTGCGTGCGTGCGTGCGTGCGTGCGTGCGTGCGTGCGTGCGTGCGTGCGTGCGTGCGTGCGTGCGTGCGTGCGTGCGTGCGTGCGTGCGTGTATGCATGGTTGTGTGCTGGCCCTAACCTGTATCCCGGGACACTGAGTGTCAGGACCAGAAAGTCTGAGTCCTGCTCTCCTGGCACGGTGTAGATGTAGTCTCCGGCCACCTCCCACCCTGACACAACCACACAACATCACATCCATTAAGAACCACAACGCTTCATCACCACACAACCATCGTAGCCCCTTCCTCTCAGCTGGCACTCGTAGCATGGGGCGTTGGGCTCTGATAGGTGGAAGCGCGTCTCACCTGTGCTCTCCTCCATGTTGAAGGTATATTCGTGGCGCAAGGCATAGCTCGCCATGTTGCTGGGCATGGTGTTCCACCATTTGTACTCAAAGCCGACCACAGGCTCCGTACCAGCGGGACATTTCGCACAATCTGGCGTCGCGTTGGGAATTGAGGCAGAGAGTAGGAAAGACACAAGAAGAAAGTTGAAAATATTCTTATGGCAATCGTACAATGGTACAATGGTTATTGATACAGATTCCAACTAGGACCTCAAATTGACAGAGCATTACACATCTGTATTGTATATTGCATTTTATTAAGTGCTTCAACTTAAAGTTATGAATTTACTGGTAACACTGGACATATTAAACCATATTAATCAACGTTATACACTGCGCCCATCGAAACACACGAGTGAAGGCTTCAGAGATGGCGGTCTCGAGGAGGTACCCTACCTGTTCCGTTGGAGTAGAAGTCATCGGAGCAGGGCTGGCAGGTGGAGGTGTTGGTGAGGAAGAAGCCCGGGTTACAGGGAGGGCAGGCGGTCAGCTGGCCAGAGGCGGGAAGAGTGACGGCTCCAGGGACAGACTCACTGCAGATCTTTGGCTCCATCCACTTGTACATAATCTGGGTCTGAACAGAGACGCGGGAGGAAATCACCAACCATTGTTTTTTTATTTGATTATAATCCCGAACCGTTGAACCCTTTTATTGTCGTTTCTATCCTGTAGTTTTGTTTGGACACCCACCTTTAACAGACACACACACACACACACATAAACACACAATCATATAAATGTTCAGAGTTATAATTGAAAGTGTTTTTCATTGAATATGTCATAAACTGACTTTTAAATTGAAACTTGTATTTAGCTCTTTGGTTCTAGCTCATGTTGCTGCATTGTACTTAATGTGGATGTCGCTTATTGCTTATTTTATTAGCAACTACTCCAATTTTGATGTATTCTTGCCAACCTCTCAACCTCTCTCAAGTCATTCAGTCTAACACTCAATGACTGAAAGTAAAGATAATGCAAATGTAATTCAAATTGTAATTTCCAACCCTCCTCCCCCAGACACATACAGGTCTTTGAGCTCAGTACCTGTCTGCTGTAGTCACACGGGGTGTGAGTGTAGAAGTAGTCACTGTTTGTACATGCAGGTCTCGCTTTGCAACTCCCCGAACCGGCCTCTGGGGAAACATTAGAACAGTCAGAGGAAACAGCCAGTGGGCATGCAGAAAGAACACATCTCATACATTAAGATCCGGGGATAAGACACGCACACACACACAGACACACACACTTTACAGGTGCATATTTGCATAGAGATAACCTGGCCTTTATGCGTACTCATGCAGGACAACGAGCTTGTGGTATAGTGAAGTATAGTATAGTATATTATAGTATACTACAGCTACTTTACTATAGAGTGAATGAATAGAATGAATATATGAATGAAGAATCTGAATTTCTGTAGTGATCAGTGGCGGGAATCAGGGAAGCTCACAACAAACGTACCGGCGTATGTGTCCGTTTCACACTGGTGGCACACGGTCGCACCCTTGTTGGAGTAGGAGTCTGCAGGGCAGGGGTTACAGTGTGCGGACCCTAGCTTAGCACTGTAGGTGCCCGGCTTGCAGAGGAAGCACTCTGATGTGTAGGCCACCCCTGGACCAGAAACAGGAACCAAGATGTAATTATTAACAGACAATGGGGGGGGGGAGGGGGAGGGGTTATGTATTGAGTGGCGGGAGCAAACAAAACAGACTTTTGGTATCATTGTTAGATACAGCAACAAGATAACCTCTCCATGAGTCAACATCCAATATATATATATATATCAGATGATAACTTACCTGAGATGGCGATGTTCTTCAACAGAACCGATTTGACAGAGGTTTCCTGCAGAGCGTAGGCTGTGGTTCTCCAGTACAGGACGTTGGTGCCTTGGTTTAGTTTAACCTTGATACAGAGAGAAGTAGAACAGATTGAAGAGCAGAAACAGACCATAGCCATGTAGGACAAGACGCTGTGGGTTCACAGGCTTACATTATACTGACTCCAGTCGGCGTCGGAAAGCTTCACAAACCGGCTCTCTGTGTCCGTGGACTGGCACTGGTCGTTCTGAACCTGCAAGACCCAGAGAGAGACGGCCAGAAATAAGTTAACAAACCCAACGACTTATAAACGTTGATAATGATACAGGGTTTGCATCTGTAGGATACTTACGAAGAACTCAAAGTAGATGTTGTTGTCGGGGTATAGATATTCAAAGGAGACGGTTCCGGCTTTCTTGAGGTTCACAGCAAAGGACAAGGTGGTGGTGCACTCATCTACGTTTGAGGCTATGTGATCCCCCATGGGAACCCACGAGGACCTGGGGGAAAGCACCACAAACTGTTTGGTACACGTCTGGAAACGGTCTCTACACACGTCTCTATATATGACACTGGGCAGGATGCTGTAGTATTGGCTATGATTCTGCAACCTTCATTATCAAAAGAGAAATCTTTGGTTCCTCTCCCACCAAATAAAATAAAGCTGGAACCACAAAACATATTTGACCCCTAAAAGGAAGATAACACAGAATATATAGTTGTATATATAGTTATACTATATATAAAGTAAGCAATAGCCTATAGTTTGATAATTTTTTGTGTGTCACAGTATAACCTCTAAAATAACATGTTACTCTTCAAAGAAAAAAGAAAAATAGCTATACATCTTTTTTGAGAGGGGTGGAAGAGACACATGGGGCTCCAGAGCCGCGGTTGGCTGATCTCTGGGCTGGGGGTTCTGCTTAACGATACTGGGATCCACCCCTGATGAGAGGCGACCTACCGGTCTGCATCCTTAAATGCTGCCAGATGACTTCAATCGGAAATCATCAATCTGTCTCAAATTCACTCTCCAAGTCGCTTTGGGTGTCTGCTAAATGGTTAAATATCTAATATGAAATTAATGTGGGGACGGACTCACTTGGAGCAGTTGGTCTGGGAGTCATCGTCGATGCTGACGCCGTGCGTGACGAAGCCTGCCGGCAGACTGTCCCACTCATCGAAGGCCACCCCCGTGCCCAGAGAGTAGCTCCCCCCCGCGCACTTCTGGCAGCTCTGGCTGCTCATCTCCAGGAACTCCCCGTCCATGCACGAGAAGGCTGCACCAAGGAAGAAGAGAATTAGAGGAAAAGGGCCCATTTGGAAAGATTGTAGAGACGTACAGGAATAAAGGACGTTTTTTCAAAGACGATTTCATGGATGAAGGGTCCTGAACATGTGTGTCTTCACTTCCCCTGTCTCACTCCCACTTCCACAGAGATAAGATGGAAGATCAAAAGAATGGATACTGCTCAAAACTAGTCCTGACTAATTCTGACTTATTATAAACAACAATTAAAGACCATGGCACCAAGTTTCAGTCTGCCAAATAACCTGCCAAAAGTCTGAGCATTTATTTTGGAAAAACAGAGCATTAGTCAGGCCTTGACCTCCTGGGTAATATAGTCAAGGGATGAAACTCACTGCAGTGGGTGCCTTTCACTGGATCAGGGAGTCCTGTACACGTATCGAGCTTGTTTGGGACAGCCACTCTCCACCTGGACTGGTGCATATCACACTCTGTGTACTCAAAGTGGTAGTCCGACTGGAAAAAGAACATTTAAATTCATTAAAATGTTAGTGTGTTACTGCAAACCAGCATGCAGACAATAAATCAACATAAGAAAAACAAAGAAGGCAACGGGGGGTCAAGTGATAAGAACCGAGAATGGAGTTTGAGTATTAAAAACCCATGTTCTGCAAATGCATGTGTGATGATCAATAATGTGTTTTACAGTTTGCTGTACACCCCAGCAACCTCTTTCCCAAATAAAGTTGGGAGACAATATTTACCCAAGAAAGCCGCCTCACCAGTTGTCCCGATAAGTTCTTCTTCTATTCTCTAATCAAGGAATCACATCTGTTCTACCTAAATCCCTCCAGGGTTTACTGAATGAGTCAGGGGGAGATGTTGTTTGTGAACCAGTCCTTTGGTCAACATGTCACCTCAGAGTTATTGTAGAAACGCGGCCGTTCCACGGAGAGACAACAAACACTACAACGCCGCTTTGAGACACAGTAACAGTGGCTCATTAACAAACAACACCCCACCCAAAACCCAATTATGCTGATCGTTTTTATTTTACTGTATGAATCCTTTATGATTGCAGAGTAGGCGGATGGATTGAGCTAAGATGTTGTCACTGACAGCCTGGCATTACCTTGCTGTTGGTATTAAAGCCATACCCCAAGGCCAGTTCAAACCACGTGGGATGAACAGTTTAATAGTTGACTAAAATGCATCAGCAGATTGGCAGCTCTGTGTTCCTGATCAGTGCTGCTTCATTAGCATGGGCCCACGGTATCTCCTTACCCGAGGGGTCCACGTCCCAGGGGCCAGCGATCAATATGAATAGAAAACAGGAATAAGAATAGGAATATGCGCTCACAGCCCAACCGCTTGCTATTAACAAACATGAGGAAACCAGGGTAACGGGACATTGGGATCAGCTTATGGTCAAGTAAGTTCTGGTGGCAGAAAACCCATTTACCTGGGGGAGCAGCTGCTGCCCGCTATGCTTGCTGACATTTCACTTCTAAGCTCACTCACCTTGAAATGCAGGCGGTAGAGTTGCCATAGAGTGCCTTTTGCGTCATTACCATGCAGATAAGCCTCGACACAGTATCTGTCTGCCATAAACGTTCTGCCATAACAAAGTCTACTACTTTATCAAATACAGCCGTTATAATGCAAATATTTAGAAGGAGGTTACCAGATAAGTACTGCATTGTACCTTAGGTGTTACAACTAGGAGTTACAAGTCTGGTAGAAAACAGTATAGTACCATATTTGGTTGACACAATGATTTTAAAACAATGTTTGTGAATCCATATAGTGGCTTGACCTCAACGTCAAAATGATTCCTCACGACTATACTTATTTTCAAAGTATGGATGAAACCGTCCAGTGACCCACTTCACCAAACCAAGCAGTCATGATAGTCAGTAGATTGCAGAACACAAACATATGTTCATTTCCCACATGTGTCACCTATTATGTAGAATTTTAAACAAGCCCCTTTCAGCCAAATAACTATATTTCAGGAACCCTTTTAGAAAATGACATATATTCTAGGTAAAATATAATAAGAAACCTTAAAGTAAAACATTAAAGCAAGGATATTTAAGACACAGCTGTGTCTTAGTTTTTTTTTTGGCCTACTTCAAACAGAAAATGTGTGCATGTGTATGTGGGCTAAGGCCATGGTATTTCAGAGGGTTTTTACATGCTGTAATACGACAAAACAGAATATTAAATTCAAACTTTAATATCCCTACAGTAATAGGCTCATTCTTGCTCATTCTCACATATTACATCTGATATTGTTCAATTTGAGTTCCAACATAGGCCTAAAACCAAGACTTACCTATTGTGCTAAGTTGCAGTCAATTGCCTTTGAAAATTTAATGAGAACACATTACAAAAAAGGGTCTTTCTCTCACACATGCTATATGACCGTTTTACAGTTGTGTGCCTTGTTCATGCAGAACAATATTAAACAAATGCAAAACATGGAGAAAGTTATTATTGTTATCATCTTACCTCTTTACATAAAGGCAATTCTGCATTGATATGAGCAAATAAATGCCAGATAAAAAAATAACCGAAATGCGCTATGTCCATGGTTGCTGTTCCCAGGTCGTCCCGGTCCCTCTGTAGTTATGACGCGACACGAGCCATGACAGAGGAGCCACAGGTAGGCGCAGCTCTTTGAAAGCAGGTAAACACAGGCTCCTTTCTGATTGGTTGCCTGGCAGCCAATCATCTTTAACTAGCGTTTTGTGGCGAATAATAAAAAAATGTATTTACAATGAATGTAGGTATAATAACAAATGTTTTGGTATCTTTAATAAGATGCATTGTATTTGTATTTCTCTCATTATAACTTATTATTTATTTATTTGATAGCATACATATTTTATGTAGTTTGCTTCGATTTGGCAATGGAAGTTTTCTAAGTGAATAGGGGTAAATATGGGTAAAACGTAAGACTCAACATTTGTAAAACTGAATGACATGGGAAGATCATAATAAGGCGTATCAGGTCTGGCAAGTTTCACAAAAAGTTTGGAGTGAGATGACGTATGGTTGTATGTATGGTATGTTACTTCCTGAAACTCAATGGAAACAAGACCGAGGCTCATCGGCTCCAAATCCACCCTCACCAAATCACAACACACCCCAGCTCCACTCATAATCATCGATGGATTCCCAGCAGCACCCTTCTCCTCCAAAGTCAAGAGCCTCGGCGTCATCCTGGACAACACCCTCTCATTCGCACCCCATATTCACAACATCACCCGGACTGCATTCTTCCACCTCCGCAACATCGTCAGACTCCGCCCATCACTGACCCCATCCAGCACTGAAATCCTAGTTCACTCATTTGTCACATCACGCATAGACTACTGCAACGCCCTACTCACCGGACTCCCCACCAAACTCATCAACAGACTGCAGATCATTCAGAACTCAGCCGCCCGGATCATCACCGGCACCAAATCATCTGACCACATCACCCCTGCCCTGTCCTCATCCAACTTCACTGGCTCCCAGTACACTACCGCATCCAATACTTACCCTACTGCTCACCTACAAAGCTCTCCACAACCTAGTCCCCATTTACCTCTGCGACCTCCTCCAAGAATACACTCCCTCCCGCTCCCTCCGCTCAACCTCTGCTGGACATCACGACTCATAACAATGGGTGCCCGGTCATTCAGCTGTTCAGCACCCAGGCTCTGGAACTCCCTCCCCCCACACATAAAACAGTCAGACACCATTACAACCTTCAAGTCACAACTCAAAACTCACCTGTTCAAACTCGCACACGTCTAACCGATCACTGTCTTGATTGTTTGTTTTGTCTTGTTTTTGTTTTATTCATTTATTATTATTATTTTTCCACAATGTCTTGTTTTTAAACGATTTATGATAACTTTATGCTCTGTTAGGTGACCTTGGGTGTCTTGAAAGGCGCCCTTTAAATTAAATGTATATATGTATTATTATGGGGGCGGAGCGACCGAACATTTTGCAAAACGCGGCGACCCGTCAAGAAAGAACCTACACAATAATTAGAAAAATTGTGTGTGTGTGTGTGTGTGTGTGTGTGTGTGTGTGTGTGTGTGTGTGTGTGTGTGTGTGTGTGTGTGTGTGTGTGTGTGTGTGTGTGTGTGTGTGTGTGTGTGTGTGTGTGTGTGTGTGTGTGTGTGTGTGTGTGTGTTCCTATTGGCGGCTGCTCCACTAAAAGTAAGCGTTCTCCTTTTTCCAATGTTTTCTTCACTGTCAACTTGCTGTATTTTATGACAATGAAAAGCAATTGACGTTGACCGCGTTAAATTGCTTCTGTCCAAAACTATTGTCGACGGATCGTAGAGCTAGGACAGCCCAGAGCCATAGAGAGAGAATAGTATCATTATATATGGTGGTGGTTAGTGAGGTCCCCCCTTCACTTTAGGCGTCTTTGAGTGTTATTAATTATTATTATTATTCATGTTTAACCTCTGTTTTCCTTTTATTCCTAGTCTGTTTTACATAGTTTTGAACGATGACTATATGCTCTGTAAGGTGACCTTGGGTGTCTTGAAAGGCGCCTCTAAATTAAATGTATTATTATTATTATTATATAATTTTTTCTATGACAAAGCCAGTGCTTGGTTCACTCTGCTCTGTCTCGGTCAAGGTCACATTTAGAGGAGCTCTGCAAGCTTTGAACCTTGGGAGCGCACCGTTTCATTATATACGAGGAAAAGTTTCATGTATGCCTAATACCTAAATAGAGCGTCATTTGGGTGAGAAAGAGGAGCAGTGTCGTGAGAGCGCGTGAAGAGGGTCATTCCAGCTCCGGGCTCATTTTTACAGCGCAGCGTTGTGAGGATTTTGAGAACGGCCTCAGTAGGTTATTTGCGTTCAGTGGTTGCTTAGAGACCAGGCTGTAAACACCGTAGCTTGTGACCCAGTAAAACAAATCCAAGAGGCAAGTCTCTCTAGGCCTGCTTGGTCATTCCCTGTCACGAGATGAACACATCAAGCCGAGACCCCTTTCCATTTCCTCAGCCAGAAAACGATAACACCTTCAAGGGGACCAAGCCATTACAGGTAGGGGGATTTTTATTGAGTCTGGTCGAGCCTGGGGTCACCTCTGTTGTGCCTGGGAATGCGGCGCTAACTTAAGACATTAGTTATCAGGACATTGCAAATACGTTTAGTTTCATGCATGTTTGTACCATGTTAAGATACCACCCACTTAAACAAAGCGCCGTGTGGTTTGCCTGTACAGAGAGAGATCTCTGATAAACCAACTCATCTGGCCCAGTACGAAGAGCCGTGGAGCCGCCTCTACGTCACTGCGACGTCATCGAGCAGCAGCAGGACCGTGACACACCACGGCCGAAAGGTTTACATTTCACTGCGTTTGACTAGAGTGTAGGCTAGGGAAGCGTAATTCTTTCACTTGAGAAAATATATTCTGCGTTAAATCACTGACACAATTCATTATGAGTCAGGTTAGTTTTTCTGTGAATTGATTAGATTGCCCGGCGACGGAGTCAACAAAAATTTCAACCGATTTCCATGACACTGCTCAATCTTGGCATTGCAGTGCATTATGTAACCGATACGCTATGCAGACCTTAATCACTGACTACATTGAAATATAACCCAGCACCTAACCCCCTAAGCACATCTGATCGGATTCTTCCTCCACTTCTCTCCAGGTTCCCCACGACAGCCTCGACTTCCACCTGAAGTCCCTCTATGACCACCACGAAGACTTCCTCCGCACCAGGAACCAGACCTTGTACCAGCCGGAGACCGTCTCAGGCGACATTAGGTGGCCAACAGGAATATGCTAATTACATCCATCCATGACTGTATTACCTCCCCAAATGAAAATCACTTCGATACGCTCATATTTAATGTAAACCAACAGGAGGACACTAAAAGAACGTGAAAAGCAAGAAATCCAGCAAAAGAATCTTAAAAACAACAGCATCAGGGTGTGGATAACCCCCCAGAAGTGCTCCATTTACAGCATCAAAGGAACCATAGGTGAGATGATATACATGGTCAAACTCATCTACAGCTGGTGAACTCCAGTGGTAATGAATTAACAATATGATTATGAACAAAACTGTTTATTAACAAACAAAAGTGCAGATCATCAGAGCAAACCAAAGGAACAATGAAATGAAATAAATTAGTCAACTAGGCTGTTCCATACCTGAAAAACACATGGGTGCCATGTTAATCCTTTCCTTTATTACAACAATATTTTTCCCCTCCCCAAGAGTCCCACCATAACGCAAACAGGGGGTACTCGAGGAAACACGACGGGGGCTTCTACTCCACCTGAAGGCCCCTCCCACGCTGTAAAACTACAACCATGGGGAGGTGGATAGTGGAGGAGGCAAAATAAATTCCTTCTCAAGATGCCATGTTTGTAACGCTCGTTATTAACCTCAGACACCACTGGAACGAGGTGTTGTTTAGAATGAAACCAAAAGACGATTACTGTCCATCAAATGTACACAGAATTGTAAACTCGTCAGTCAATAATAACAGAAAAGGCTTAAATAAATAACTTCTAATAGGAACGTGGGTCCACTGCATACATTTTCATGCATACGTTTTCCTGGAATACAAAGTTTCAAGTATTTATTCTGGTTTGGTGCGATTCTTCCTCCGGGCGATGCGTCTAAGGAAGGCCTTCTCGTCCCAATCCCCCGGAGACAGCATCTGAGGTCCGTTATGGATGCAGAGCACAGTCATCTCCTCGGCATACTGGAGGTCTTGGAGGAGCTGAGGGAACACAGCGAGCACATGTGTTGGACATGGTAGGTAGGGAAAAGGCATCCCAGGTAACGATAACCCCAGGTCAGAACTAAAGTCAACGGCAGGTATATTTAGTCGGAAATGCCACATAAAAGTAATCAAAGCAAGAGGATTTGGTTTAAAAACACAACAATGATGGGACTACCTATCGGGTTCTATGGTAATGAATATTTTATGATTGTGTCGCCGCCGATACTTGTCCATCAGAGGCCGCACTCACCTTTGGAGTTATGAAAAAGTACTGTGAGGTGGTCTCCTTGCACGCCGTGCGGACCACGATATTAAAGACCCTCCGCTCGTTGATGGGGTCCATTCCCTGTGGAGGACATTAAGCAAGGAAAATAAAGAAACAAGCTCTTCAAGATGAAGACGATTGCATAAGGATATGCGATGGTGTTTAAGTCTGTACATACAGTCAACACTGGCCCGTATTCAACACTAAAACCTGAACATTGACAATGTGAAGGGCGAGTGACCCAGACCTGGTTGATCTCGTCCACCACCCTGAAGGGGCAGCGGTTGAGCTCCTGCAGGGCCATGAGGTAGAGCATGGTGGAGACGCTGCGCTCCCCCCCGCTCTGGTGGTGCGCCGTCAGCTCATGCAGCTCTGTGCTGTTGTGGAACTTCACCCGGATGCGGATCCCATACTTATCGTACTCTTCCTATACACACACACACAAACAAATATATAGATTTAGTATATACTACACGTGAACCTCCTACGATTGCGCAATTTGATTGGTTTGCAGTCTCGGGACATTGGGCAATATCCCGAGATTGAGGTCTCAAACTCGGGATATTTGGGAGCATGCGTGAAGGTGGTCTCGTCATGCTAATTGAAACAAATAAATCCCGGCAAATAAATCTTGTTTATTTTTGGAGTGTTCACGTGTAGTATATTCTTGCCTGGCTAGTCCCCATTATTCACTACGCTGTCGGCGAATAGTTGTTAAATATATACATAGAATCATTTTGTGAATTAATTCACATTCAATTCCCAAGGTATAATGTTGCTGGTAAATTAAATCCATGAGCTAGGGGTCCCGTTACCTCCTTTTCTGAATGGAGGTCCACCTCCCCCACGCACTGCATCGAGCGGAAGTACTCGCCGAACCTCTCGTTGATCTGACAAATCAGCGTTCTTAGAGGGTTCAGCCAGCGCTCTTTAGCCTGAGACCAAGACAGAGGCAGAGACTTTTAACACATTAAGCAGCAAACAGAGCTGGGCAGAAAGAAGATGATCAAATAAAAAAGCACCTTAGCAGGCCACATGTATTTATTGGTACATATTTACTTTTATTGTTGTTGTCTATTAATGTATTGTTCAAAGACTATCCATCCACATAAGTAAACGTACGCAGACAAACAAGGACCAATACCACATACTTCCCCAATTTTAATGCCCAACAAATCTGAGCACAACAACCTCCACAGCGATCCAGTAACCTAATATAAAACAGCGCACTCTAGTGGCCTCAAAGTATCTCAGGCCAACCATTTCAGGTTTTCGCTGTACCTCAGACATGTTCATTCTGTAGGTGTTCAGGGCTTCGCTCTGATCGCCCAGCTCCTTCTCCAGGTTCTGGATCTCCACTTCTCTCCTGTTGTACTCCTCCACCACCTGGGGCCCAGCCAGGGGAGAACCATGTCCCACGGTCAGAGCAACTCAACGGGCGGCTTTAGCATCCACTAACACTGGCTCAGTAGGCTCAGGGACATGAGTCACTAGGCCTAAAAAAAAAAAAAGTTTGGTTCCTGTTGGTTGTCAGTTGAGGTCATGGGTAGCGAATGATAGGTAGGTTGTTTTCATTTAAAAACGAGAAAATTCGCTCATCCTTGTACAGAATGAAGAGGTGCTGTACCAAAACGTGATTATAGTTTGCATAACATTTTTTTTTTTTATTTTTTTTTTTTTAAAGCTCATAAAATAATTTGGGTCGCACATAAATTGACAGGGTCGGTCGGAAACCGGAACCAAACAAATTTTTTTTTTAGGCCCTATGACTATAATTAATTACATTGTTGGGCGAAAATGAAAATTTGAGGAAACTCACAACGCTTGTTGCATACGATTGTAATGAAAACAACTTTGTGTGGCCTAGTTTTTTTATGTTGCTTTGTTCCTGCTAATTAAAAAAATACCCCACTTTCACAGAATAATTACGGGGGAAAAAATAAATGGGGTTTGAAAATGAACCAGGTTCAATCCCCAATGCCTGCAGTTTACCGGTAAGGCTTCTTTGTGGAAAACCCCAAAGCAGTACCCCCCTCCTAATGACTCTTATCTGAATTCAGTTTTAGTCACTATGGACCAAATTAGCATCTGCTACATAACCAAAATAATATGCAAATGGGGGTGCTCACGTTTTCTCTGATTCCAGTGAAGCCCTCTGCCCTGGAGCACTCCTCGTTCAGCAGGGCGTCCAGCTCCTCCATGGTGTCAGGCAGCGTGCTGAAGGCCTGGACAGACACGAGACCCTGTGACTCCTCAGAGAACCAATGGACACTACACTCACACAGCACACAGGAATTCATACGGTTCATCTACGTCATGTTTTCCGGAACGCCTCCCTTTGCACGACCGATCACGCCAACTATGGCCACCCACACCGCTCATCCGAATGATAGAGAGCGACAAGAGATATTATCGATTTTAGGCTCCGATCCTTATTTGTTATCCCTAGTTTTTTTTTTTGTCCATTAGTATGCTTGCCTCAAATCAATCTTCATGACATATATATTTATTTAGTCCACAACCCCTCCCCATACAGTGGAGATATCTTGAAAGCGTTCAAGAGCACTGATGCCTACCAATATGCTGTGGCTGGATGGGGGAAGGACGCTAAAGTGAGGCACTTGGCCACCAATAATCTTTATCTGATAAGGGCAAAGTTAAGTACTATATATTTGTGACTTCTTGTGAACTGTTTGTGGTGGGTTACTATCATTGATCGTTGAAATCAGTCATCAAATCATAGACGATAATTTTGCCGGGGACGCGGACGAGTTTTCTTCAAGATTCATTTTGTACCCACAACAAAACCCGATTTGAATTATTATGGATTATTTTGGACAATGAATGAGGTAAATACCAATACTCTGGCTGGGACGATGTCAACATTGGGTATATGGAGCAGAACATAGTGGATCATATGTCAACGTTTTTTGTATGCATTTTATTCATTAGTAAGCTACATGGATATGCCACCTTTCAGAACTTTTCATTACCTGCACTAAAGAGAATAAAAGAGCGCTTCCTCATTGTTTGATTGTGGTCGTAGGTGTTGTTGATGCTGAGTTACCACTGAAATCAGTGGGACAGTGGGTGGGATCGGTCGTCAAGATGGCAGCGCAAAGCTACAGTGACGTCACGTGAACCTTATGATTAGACACTGCGTGTTCCCATTACATTTAGGGTGTTTGAGGCCCTTTTGGATATCTATAATATTATGGGTTACCGTTACTGTAAACAGTGGGCCTGTTTTTAGAAAGGGTCAGTGAGGGCTATCTGTAGCCATGCCATGCTTATCTTCTCATAGTCACGGCTCTGTTTATAATAATTACATATTTACAACAGAATGACATCCCAGCCATGACTCCTTAATTACAAACCTTAGAAGACAAGCTCCTTCAAATGATTGGGCACAATGGGTACCAAGGGCAAAGGACTAGCATCCACTCCCTCTCTCATACAACAGGTGGCCCCACGCTCTGAACAAGAGCCACTCTGTTGAAGAGTAGCGCAGCAGGCCGGGTACTCACCACCTTTAGCTCCGCAGGCACCGTCCCTGCTGCTCCCATATTGCATATGGTCTGGGCGCTCCTCATCAGGCCCTTGCACCTCTCATGCAGCCGGTTCTTCTGCGTGTCCAGGCGAGTGAAGGCATCCTTTGAGGAAAACAAAACATGGACGGGAGACAAGTCAATGACAGGAGAAGTAAGTGGGAACAAAAATACATAAAAAAGGTGGTCAAAAATAATAAATGTACAAGTCTAATGAAACCAATGCCTCAATAATCGCATAAAAATACACACAGCAAGATATAAGGTTGGCCGATCGTCTACAACATTGGTTCTCAAAGTGCGGCCCGCTGGCCAATGGCGGCCCGCAGAAACATTCCTGGCGGCCCGCAATGACATACAGATGTTGTTTTTTTTTGATAATAGATCGATATTATTTTAAAACAAAAATAAATAAATAAATATAAAGAGAAAAGTCGACTCTAGCTTTCAATTAAATCCTGTTACATTTGTTAGTTTTAATCCGACTGTACATTACTTTGAAAGGATGAACCTCAGTTTCGTGATTTAGACCTCACTTGATTTAGACCTCACTTGCTACTCCCAGAGGTCCACGGTGCAATGTTTTTTTTTCACCACTGGGATGCTGACGGCGTTTCCCACCATTTTTTTTTTCCTTTGTTAGTTAGTTAGAAATGTATTGTCCCCTCGGGGAAATTGTTCTCAGTGAAAAGACAGATACACATGACCGTTAACAACAACAACATAAAAAACAAACAACAAAAAGTAAATAAAGATAAACAACCACTGACAAGACAAAACCCCCAAATCATCATATTTTCCACATAGTTCAGGGACACATCTAAAGATGTTGGCATTTTAAACTAACAATTAAAACCTTCTTTTTAAATGTTTGTTTAAAAGGCTGATGGATTGTGGAATGAATGACTGTTTTGTTCTATTTTTGGAGAGGGCTGGGTATCGAAACCTGCTACCTGAGGGTAATAGTTCAAAGGTGGAGAAAAGTGGGTGTTTAGAATTTGCTAAAATAATTTCTGCTTTGCTCTGAACTCTCTCTATGTAGGTGTTTTCCAGACTATTTAAATTAGTACCCAACAGCTTGCTTGCAGTGGTCACTATTTTCCTAAGCTTTGGCGGCCCTCAGTCGAATTTTGGGTTCCTAAATTGGCCCTCAGCTGTCCAACACTTTTGCCGCTTTTCCACTGCATGGTACCAGCTCGACACGACTCGACACGACTCGACACGACTCGACTCAGCTCGCATTTTTTGCGTTTCCACCGCGGTACCATGGTATCTGGTACCTGAAGTGGCTGCTTTTTCTAGTACCTACTCGCTCTAGGTTCCAAGCGAGCTGAGCCGATGCTAAAAGGTGACGTCGGCAGACGGCCGGCGACTGATTGGCCAGAGAGTGTGACGAAGTCACGAGAGCGACATGGCAACCATGCTGGTAACATCCATAGCAGCGCCGCAGCCAACATGTTCCATTTCTCCAACTTCTTCAACATGCCAGCTAATAATAGTAATGTGATCGATGTCCTCCATTGTTGTTATGTGGGTTCTGTCCATGTGTGGGTTGCGTATGTGTTGTTTGCGTCGCGTACACAAATACGTCACTGCCCTTTCGCGCAGCCGACCCCGCCCACGTCCAGGAGGTACTTTTTGTGGTGGAAAAGCACCCGTGCTGCTACCGTGTCGAGTCGTGTCGTGTCGAGTCGTGTCGAGTCGAGCTACATGTGCGGTGGAAAAGCGGCATTTGAGAACCCCTGGTCTACAAGCTTCCATCGTCCGATTGCGCCCCTAGGGGGCGATAAGAACGATAAGAATGGTCTTCCCCTTGGACCAGCGTGAGCCTCCGCTGATTTAAGTTTTGATACGTCGGTGCTGGCGGTGCCGTCATGATGACACAGCCGGTGTGTCTCAATAGTGAAACCTGGGGGGGGGGGGGGGGGGGGGGGGGGTGGTCATGTGGTCGTCAATATCACCGTTTCATGGAACGCGGATGCCACTAACTCCGCTCATTCACTTTTTTTTAAGCTGATTTATTACATTATAAAATTGCCGTTTATTTTCTAATTTTTACGATTTAACATTTCATTGCTCTATGTATGGGAAACACTGATGTAATTTCGCCATGCGAACAAACGGTACATTTCGAGCCCCTCCCCTCTCCTCTCCTCTCGTAGCAGTGAGGGAATACGCTACAGTTACGCTAACTTCAACTACAATTTGCGGGGCTTTTTAATCTGTAAAATTAGCCACCACTCAGCACAGCGCTGTTTTTCTGGCAATAAAAAAAACAATCACAAAAAAAAAAGAAGCCTTTTCATCGGCAACTTGAGTCGATCGACGAAAGAATCCATCGCTAGTCGATAGTCGATAGAATCGACCATCGGCCCATCCCTAATAAGATAATATTGATATCCATTTATTTTTAAAAAAAAAGGTATTGATGAATTGTGGTATCCATTTCAATTTCCCTTGCTTTATTGATCCTTTCAATACTTGACATGCTTAGGTGGGTATGTGTGTATCATAATTCAAAACCTACTTCCAACGTCCTGAGCTCCGCTTGTCTGTCTTTACAGCTCCCCTCCAGGTGGGTCTTCTCAGCAGTGAGACCTAGAGTCTGCAGTGTAAGGTGAACCTTCAGCATACTCAGGCTGGCTCTCAGCTAAAACCGTCACAGAGACAAAAACATATCAAGCAACTCAGTTTGCAACCAAAACACATTTATTACAAAATTGTTATTTTAATTATAAACACAAGGGTTACCAGCTAATGTAATGGAACAGGCAGAAACACAGAACTACATGGTAGTAATAAGCTTAGTCCCCCATACCTTAATTTGGGCCATAACTTCAACCATTATGGCCACCTTCTGGGCATTGACCGCAACGATTTTGGTTTTGGTGTCTTCCTCCAATTTCTTCAGGTCGACACGATTCTTCTCGATTTGTTGAAGACTGAATACAGGGGCAAAAAGTGGAAACATAAATTTTTGTCTGTAAACGAAAGTGACTTACAAATGAGGCTGTGCACCAAAGCATACAATAGGAATCGTATTGTATGCAAAACACGATGTTAGTGACATTTCTGATGGAGGGCGACAGTCCCGGGCAACAATCGAGACATGTCTAGACATATGGAGAGATCGAAGAAAGAGAAATCGCCATGGAGTCCATCTCACCTGTCCAACTTGGTGGCGATCTTCTGCTCCAGCTGCCTCTTCTTGCCCTTCTGCTCCACCAGCCCCTTTTTCTCGTTCCTTAGCTCGTTGTCCCGGCCCTCCAGGGTGGAGAAGTTCTCCTGCAGCCCCGCCAGACGCTCACCCAGGTCCTTGATCTTCCTCTCGCAGTTCTGACCCAGAGACACAAACCCCACGTCTTATACCGCCGCACCCCTACACACAACTTCTGACTGCTGCTCAATAATTGGTTCAAACTTTAAAAAAGGGAAAATTGTTTGAATAGAAGTTTGAAAACGTAACTTTAGACCGGCTAATAGACAAACTAAAGCGTTAAGGGAGGACATGATTGAAGGAAAACTAAAAAAAGTTACACAATATATAATAAATAAGGATTTTTTTGGTGACGCAGAGGTATGGGCAAATGTATCATTGATAAAAGAGCTCCCTCTTCTCTGCTCTGAAAAAGCTGTGTCTATACCTGGATCTGCTGCTCCACTTGGCCTTTCTCCTCGGCGTCCACCGAGATGGTTAGGAACTTGGAGGGCCGGAGCTGCGAGTTGTTAGTGCTGACGTGGTTGGAGTAGATCGACTTCTTGACCACATACCGCTCTTCCGCCGTGTAGATGAGCTTCAGGTAAGGCTCCTCGATGACCTGGGAGGGGGGGGGGGGACGTAAATAAATACTGCACATGCTGTATCAATCAATCATTGGGGTTTATACAAATCATCCCCTTTAGATGAACCCATTTCATCATGGATAAACCACCCAAAACAGACCTTATTAATCATGGCTTT
Organism: Gadus macrocephalus; assembly: GCF_031168955.1. NCBI lineage: Eukaryota > Metazoa > Chordata > Actinopteri > Gadiformes > Gadidae > Gadus > Gadus macrocephalus. The sequence continues at coordinate 17,474,033 of NC_082382.1, forward strand.
GGTTTGGGCCGTTCCCACGGGAACGTCGTGCATGTTGTACTGGTGGCACAGGTAGCTGACCACATCAGTCGGGGCGTCAAACATCTCACGCAGGTAGGAGTAGAACCCAAAGCGCCTGCACACAGTCAATTGTTTTAGACAGGAACGGTCCTTCCTACCACATGCTATCCCCTTGTAGAAGGTATCTCTATGTACAGGTTTTCCTTGGTCTTAGAACGCCCGTCCCCGTACTTCTGTTTTAGCATTAAAATGTTTGGTAGTACGGTAATTGTTTAAATCTTTATATTTTTTTTAACCACTGGATGGAGACAAAGGCAAATTTTCCCCCTAGTGGATAATACACATGAAATACACAGCGACAAACCATTGCATTCAAGGCCTGCTTATAAAACATGGTTTATTTAACATATTTCTGGAGGTATTTCTACAAGAGAGGCCCTTCAGAAATAGCTCACTTGAGAGACTCGATTGGTCGAGACGGTTGCTTGTTGGCACAAGACACTGCCGGGGCCAGGATGGAGTTCACCTTCAGTTTTAATTTGTCACGCACCTGAGGAATACAAGTATAAATAAAAACATTGCAAGAAATTTCAGCACAAAAGGGTTCACGTTAGTTAGCTAGGCTTTGGGCTATGGAAAATAGCCACGGGCGCCAGAGTTATTTGTATAACAGCTCTCTTAATTTCACTTTAACTTTCCATAATATACTCGATCTATCGCTGTATCTAGCAGTACATAGTAACAAATTATTGAATAGACATTATGTAGACTGAAACATTGCTTGCTGCATACGTCATTCAAAGAGTCAATGCACAGACCTCTTTCATGAAGGCCTCCATGTCCTCCCTCTTCTCGAACAAAAAGCCCCGCAGGTCATTAAAGGCGATGTGAGTCTCCACGTACTTAGCAAAGCGAGGATCCTTCACATTGAGCTGAAATTAAGCATCCAAATTCAGAAGACCAACGTATTAACGCAAAAGTATAATTAAGGAGCAGATAGGGGTTTTAGGAGCATCACCTTTGTTGTTAAATCACTGATATGAAACAGTTTAATTAAACTGTTATACACTTCCCTTCCCTCTTGGGCATTTTTTTTTTTATGGTGACATTGTTGTTGGCAATCGTTTTAATGTTGTCTAGGTGCCTGCCTAGGTACACTGGACATTGAACCAAGCACCAAGCACTAGCCACCGTTCTACCAGAGACTCACCACTAGCAGCATGGGCTCGTGCACGTTCCCGCTGAAGAGCTGTCTGTTCTGCCGCAGCCACTGGATGGCGGTGAAAGTGTCCTTGTGGCGAACCTTCAGCTTGTCCTCCTTGGCCTTCATCATGTTGTTCATGTCGTTCAGCCTCCTCGTAAACACTGTGCGAGCACAAGGACACAGCCCCTCCAGTCAACTAGTGCTGGGATATCCCTCATAGGATAGAACAGGGGTCTGTAAACATGGGGGTTCAGCCGTTACAAGCCGTTTTGAAAATATGCCTCTTCAGACATCACAAGTGGGCGAATCCACCTATATGGATGACGGAGGGATGAGCAACATTTGCTACCTTCGACTGAGTAGGCTGGTAGACTGATCTATCCAGCACACATCTAGGTGGATACGCCCACTTGTGATGTCAGAAGAGGCCGATTTTCAAAACGGCTTGTAGCGGCTAATCACACTCATACCTGGTGGTATAATATGTCACCTTTTAGAAGGAAGAAAATAAATAAATAGGTGGTTGCTGGTATATTAAATAACAAGTACACACTTCTGGACTCTGCGACCATGTTGTCCTTCTCCCTGCGGATGTCTGATTTCTCCCCGTCCAACCTGGCCCGCTCCTCCTGGTGGCCCCTCAGCTCCACGCTGATGGCGTCTATACGCGGTGCCACGTCTGGCTGCTCGCCCACGGTGGCGAGCTCCTTCTGCAGGTCGTCGATGATGGTCTTGGTGTTGGCGATGCGCTTCTCCTCGTCCACCTTCTCCGTGTGCTTCAGGTTCAGAGCTTGCTTGATGTCGTCGATCTGGAGCGGTCGGACGGCCGCAGAGGGGTTACGAGACAGGCGACCGATGGCGTTTGTTTATTTCAACTGGGTTCATCGGACTGTGAAGCAAGGACTCACCTCTTTTTGCTTTCTGTCCAATTGGTCCTGTCTAGCTTTGCACTTCCGTGCGGCTTCTTTGATGTCGATGGTCTGGAGGAATAAACAACAACATTTATTCACATTTTGTTAATCCCGGGATGAAATTCAGTTGTTACAGAAGCTTTATCTAATAGAATAGTTAAAAACTGTTTGTATACAATACATATTTGACCTAGTTCCTTGCTTTTTTATGATATAGTAAATTTACAGAAAAGAACATAGGCACTTGCTCAGTTCCTAATGAATGTTTTTTCAAGGTTCTGACCTTGGTCTTTATCTGGGCCTCGATCGGCTCCAGTTGGTTGTTGATCAGCTGGATCTTCTTCAGCATGGGACCATGGGTCTGCTTCAGACTGGACAGACGCTTCTTCACCTCCTCCCGTTCCGTCTTCACAGACTCGTGCTCTTTACGAACCGCTTCGAACTCCTGGAGAGAAGACCAATCACATGTTGGGCATTTTAATAATTTCATTCGAATCACAATCTAACCATTCACCCATGTTGTATAATCAACAAACAAACCACTGCTCACCACCCATGGTTTCTTCTTCTCAAGCAATTCGATCATGTCCAGATGTCTCTTCTTCTCATAGTAGCGATTCATGTCAAGCTTGTTGCTCTCGTTTTTCTGCTTCGCCCTTTCAAGAAAGGCAGCCTTCTCATTCACAGTACTCTGTTGAATCAAAATAAAGGTCTGTTTAACAACAGTCCTGGTTCCACATCAATCCAGCGATTGTAACTCCATTCCACTAATGTAATTTGCAATCAAGTTTTTTTTTTCTAGAATAGTTTCTGCATTATGGCTCTCTTCTAATACATTCTTTAAAATTGCAGCACTTTAAAAGGACAAAATCATTATGTAGGATTATCATCCACAATAGGCAGAGAAGGAATTCCCTTAAACTATTCAAAACCACTGGCTAATACTACACACCTCGAGTTCTCTCTCTCTGCCACGAAAGTTCTTCAGCTCACAGTGGTACGTGTACATCTCTGGTGGCCCCACGGACTTCTCGGTGGCCTCCAGAAGCTCTATCCTGGACATCTTTGCAAACTCGCCCACTTTCTCCTGCAGCAATATATGCCATCATATCAGCAAGCATGTAGAGTATGGTACAGTAAACGGTGGATTTGAAAACCTACTTGATTTTATATGTTGCAAAAATATATATGCTCAAAGAGGGTCTAAGGTTATGTTGAACAAATGTCTTCTGTTTGCAGAATCGAGGCCAGTGTAGATTAAGGGTTTAACCTAGAGATACTCCACTAAATTCATGTTTGGTATTTTGAGAAGGGGCTAGGAAACCCACACAAACCCACCTGGGGAAGGAACTGACAGAGGTTGCTGACTTGGATTTGAAGGGCTTTGACTTCTTCCTCCACTACCTTCTGACTGCAGGATTTTCCATTCAGCGTCCATTGAGACAGGTTCTCTGTGCTGATCTCTCTGTTTATCACCACATTACCGCGATTCTTGTACCTGTAAATTCAGTTACAAATGGAATGTACTGTGTGCAGTCAATCGGGTCCGGAATTCCACTAAACATATAACTCTTAATTGTCTTCTCCAGCCACATCTTAAAATACATGAATACAAATATTAAAGCTGATCAAGCTTCAGGGTTAAGCTAAATGTAGAGTTGGGAATGTTGTATTGTTGTGACCAACGTGCCAAATGGTTTCTTCTTATTCCTATAAGAGTAAGGGTCATAGAACTTACAATTCAATCTCAATCGATCCTCTACTGCATCCCCGCTTCACAAAAAGCCCAATCTGTAAGAAAATAATAGGAGTATATATATGAATACAGTTTAAGCATAAACTTTGGAACAGATCAAAGAAATCTGTAACCAAGTTCAGCTATGCTGTCTGATCTTGGCACTGTTTTAGAAAGCCATGCAACTGAAGATTCTGTGATTTAGGGGAATTCTGACACACATACTACTTATTATAGGGATAATACTAAACACAAACTCATAATCAGAAAGGCAATTTCTTGGAACCGTCACAGGTCCAAAATGTATACTTCATTATTGCATTGAAGGGTTTTCACTTTAAGATGAATGTCGGATTACAAAAGTATTATAAAAGAGTGACATATGTGAACAAGGTAGGAACATGTATCACAACGATGAGAAAACGTAACACCTTGTGTCACAAGGTTCTCCATTCAGCCTACGAATTCATTGATCATTGTGTGCATCAGCCAGACAAAACAGAAGAACCTCGCTTCCATCCTACCTTATCTCCTCTACCCAGGAGGGCAGTCTTACCAGCCAAACCAAGACATATGGCACACACAATGCTGGACTTGCCGGTTCCGTTGGCCCCCACAATCATATTGAGGTTAGCTCCCGGGTTAACGACAGCGAGTTCATAGGTTCTGTCAGAGTTGACACAGAAGACGACGTTGTTTCGTTACTTCTTTAGACATTGTAAACACAAATGGGTATCAAGAAAGTGCTGTGGGCTTGGCAGTTTCGTTTTTATTCGTTTGACCAGTCATATATGTAGTTTACTGTATCCTGGGCGTCTAGTAAAAATATATAAACAGGGCACTAGAGAACCGATGTCCACTTTGTTCGTACTGACGGATTCAGACCGCAGGTCGATAGCTCATTAGCCTTGTAGCAAAACCAAACACATTAGTATTGGCTAAATTACGTATAGTAATTGTATAACAGAAAGTTGAATCTGGTTTATGTGTATGGTGGTGCATACAGGACTTTAGCTCGGAGTTTAACCGACAAGTGCGTATTTGATATTAAAAAAAAAAACTTACAGGAAGTTATTCATCGCAATACGAAGTATGGAACCTTCAACAAAACTACCCGGTTCACAATCACTGGCAACCCGGGCGTCAGGCTGGCTACCACCGAACATAGGTGGCACATTGTTGGTCACTTGAGAGGTGGAAGCGGCCCGACTAATTCTCTGTCTTTTGCTGCGGTCTGCCATAGTACAGGCGTGTTCGAGGGGGGGCAAACTACGCAGAACGCAGCGACACCGTTCCATTCCCGCCTTCCTTAAGACGTGCTCGGCTTGTGATTGGATCAAACCTTGTCACGTGTGTATGGAAAGTACAGGAGATTCTGGTCTAAGAATCAAAGCAACAAACTCGTATTTTACTCGTTTTAATACTTTACATCATATCAAATATAATGTGTCAAACCATATAGACCGACAATAAATGCTACGCGCTAGTTTAAGGTGAGGATGTAGCCACACATACCTCCGTATGTGGATGAGAGCTATTATGTTATAGCTGGTCTTGGGAAGGCAACAATCACAACACATACCGAAACTATCAGGGTGGGTTGGGTATTATCATCTACAATATTCTCCATTTTATTTGTGTGTACCAAACGACCAAGTAGAAAAGTTAACATTAATCACATTTAAAGTTTGATTCAAGTGAAAGCATGCTGGTTGTGTGCATTGTATTCAGTCATCACAATTGTAATGGTTTCTTGTACTCAACAAAGACATTAAGCCGACATTCGTTTTCTGTTGATCCTTTTAACGGAGGACCGAAAGACGTTGACGCCTTTTCACTGAGGCCTTTGTCTTTCCGATCCTTGGTTTGGAAAACGTAGTTTCGGATGAGATGAATTAAAGCTGCCTCGTAGTTTCAGAGAACTAACAAGTCAAAAATAAGCAGGACTTCCTCAGACTGTGGTTAGATCAGAATCGCTTCTATACTCATGGTCTGTTGTGAAACTTGAGGATTAGTCAAGTCCACTCAAGACTAGTATATCTGATCAAATCATCACGTCTGACCACAACTTCGTGTGGAAGCCCTGGAGTTTGGATCTCGTACGCACATCGCCTTAGAGGCTAGCAAGCATCGTTTTATCATCTCGACGTCGGACCAAGGCTGAATCCGGGTCGATCAAATAAGATCAGTGTGTAGGTTTTAAATACATAGAGACAAACAAAAGCACTCATTTACGCTCTCACAGACATACAGACATACAGACAGACACCGCAACACAGCATACACCATTCACTCCCGCACGAATGTTAAACAACGCTCAGGTTATTCTATTTATAGACCATGCCCCGGAACTTCCGGTTGCGATCTAGCAATGCATTGATCAATTGCATCAATGCATTTATGCCACCTACTGGTTTGGAGGGCAATAATATTTACCGAAAAGAGGAGCATAGAGTGGCTTCGTCTCGCCAACCTCTAGCGTCAAGCATGGATCCTTGCAAAGGAAAAGGTTGCATAGCACAGCAGTCTTCGGAGCTAAATCTAAAACAATTGGATTTAGATTTATTATTCATGAAATTAACCTCATTTCAAATCAATAAATATTCTAATTTGAAAAAAAAATGGCATGCAACTGTGTACGTACATACAAATACAGAAACTGATTAGTCTAATTGGCTACCCATTGATTGAAAATAGTGTCGTCAAATGTAATCCTGCGGTTTAATGCTCCCTATTTTTAAATATGTATATTTTTACCCTTAAAAATATATATGTGTGGACAAAACCTTTCAGGTGCATTTAATCGTGATTCAGACTGAAATTGAAACTTTTTTAACTTAGTTCCATTGACTCCCATACAACTTTGTCAGTCTCTAATGTCCAGACGTGACGCACGAGATCAACCGTGACCTATAAAGTAGATAGCCTTTCAGAAGAGATCGCCCCCATGAGGTCATGGACGGCTCATGAATTGAATGTTTGTCATTTGGGTTCTCATAATTCTTAAAATGACCAGAAGGACGTTGTGTGTGGATATTCTTGAAAAACATTCTGACTGAATAAAACTGTAAATATAAAGCACTAAATATAGAGCAAACAATGGAGTGTTTATAATTCTTGAGGAGAGGAGTTATTAGCCTAACATATTTCTCTGCACTATATATTTCAGACTGCTAGACTGTAAGGCATGTTTTAATGGCTCAGGGAAAGACTATGGTATTTGTACCGGTGACAATCTTGGTAGAAAGCAGCATTTGTGTCCTGGCTAATTAGTTAATCCGACATCCCGTGCTGCAGGGGACTTGTGAGGTAATCTTAAACGTCTTAATGAGATTTCAGCCCATGTCTACTACAACTATTGATAACAACTACGGCTCTGGTTCATTACCAGAACTACGTGCGACATTGCTGCCACTGGGAAGAAAGAAAGAGGAGACTGTGTGTGAGGTGCACTGCTTTTAACGATGGACTATTAACCAAAAGAGCAGCTGCAGGATAAACACCTGTGGACCTTAGTCATCCTACCATGGAGGGCTCCAGTGCTAGGAAAGTGAGTTTTTAGGGGGGGGGGGGGTTCTCTGTGGATCACAGTGGGACTTCAGTAGAGCTACTATTATATCTTGTTGACATAGAAGAGATTGATAGACTAATAATGTTGGTAATATGAGGCGTTACTGGCTTTAATGTCTCATAAAGCAACAAATCCAAACCACTGTTGTATGTTTGTTAGACGAACACAATAATATGCCAGATTGTGATGGTTGAGGTTAACCATGCAATATTATTATGATTTGTTTTTTATTATTCTTTATAGTCCACTTCAGATTGTCAATTTGTGCATTTGTTTCCAATGTAGGTCAACCATATGCTCGGCCAGATCTGCTTTACACATATGGACTTTCACTCTGTTTTTTTCCAGACATGTGCAACGGACATAGGCAACATAAAATACAACAATAAGTTATTTTATATTATGTGAAAGATAATGTCAATAATATTCACACAAACCTGCAGGGATTATTTGGCAGCATTGCATTTGAGAAGGCGGTCATGCATAATTCCAGACCCGGACCCGAGAGAAAGATAACAGTATAAAGTCACAGTAAAATTCCCACCATAGATTAGAACCACACTACTAATTTAAGCTCTAGGCACAAATCAGCCCTGGGGGCGGGTAGGGACACGACAACATAGCCAGGAAAACAGGCAGAGCAGAGGTCACAATCCTAATAATGCAGATACGCAACCCAGAAGAATGGAGGGCTTTATTATTGTTATGCTATGTGACCACCATGTATGATGGGGTAGGATTTCCCAATTGAAATTGGTTTGGTATTGGTATCATGCTTGACATAAGATGGGTTGCCTTTACCATGTCTAGTCAAAACAACAGTTTACCATCTGTGCTTTTGCCGAACCCGATCTGCATCCTATTCACGTTTTTTAAGGAAAGCTTTGGTTCTCTGGTTTCAACTTTGTGTCAACGAAGAAGCCTGTGATGAAGATAAATTATCGCATACAAAAGGGTCAAAAATATAAGATAGGACCAAATAGTAAGTTGTATACTTACTATTTGGTCCTTTGTCACCTGGGTCTTGTCATATTAGTAAACTCACCATCCTGCTTTAGCAGTTACCTCTCCTTGTAGCTCGTATTTACGTTCAGGTCAGTCAGGTCAGGTCAATGAAGAGTAAGCAGAATTAATACAGGTTCCCCAGGAATAACACAGCTTGTTTAATTGTTTATTATATTTTGCATTGTTTAAATATAACTGGTCAGATGTTTAAAATAAAACAAGCTTTTCTCCTTTTTTATTTTATTTTTTTATCAGAGGCCAGCATTTGGACACAACAAAAAAGGTATATTGGTGAGGTTCCTTAAATGCCAAACAAAAAATTGGCAAACTACTGACAATTAAAAACATTTTCCCTATATCTAAAGGATATAGTTACTGAAGTCACTTTCTGAGAATATTGGTTGAAGTCATATTTGTTAGAAAAATGTTAAGTATCTTTCATGTTGGTATATATGTTATCAATGATGCAATAAAAGTTATCCAAACACAATTTGATCAAACCCAATTAGCTTAAAAAAATAAAGCAGATCATTTCACCTAAATCATCTTCTGTGTGTTCCTCAGAGAGTCATTTGTTTGTGACCCATCCGTATTCAACAAACAGCGACAGTGCAGAGCTGAGTCAGCCAAGGAAGCTGAATGGATCTATTGTGGAGACTCCCAGCCACCAGGATCTACACAGAGAGCTTCTGCTCAGTCACAAAAGGTCGGACCTGCACCAGACACTCCCTCAAGCCAATATCTCCTGACATCCCACATGAATGCATCCAGTGATTGACAAGTGCGCCAAATCGCACAAGCGAGCATGGTTTTTGTGGAGGTGAATTATTGTCTGGAGTCTGTGAATGGGCTGTTGTTTTGTTGTTGATGACAATGTTGTTTCACTCTGTAGAGGCCTGGTGCTTGAGGAGAAGCCTGAGCTGAAGAGAGTGCTGGAGCAGAGGAGACTGGAGCTCACCAGAGAGGAGGAGCAGGCTCAGCGCAGGCCCTCAGACCTGGAGAAGGAGCTCCGCAAGAGGCAGCAGAAGCTGCAAGAGGTCAGCACACACACTGAGGTCCACTAGATAAACCTGCCATAGCCCAGGGACATATGGCAGGAGCTTGGCAATTTCAGCGAGATCCGTGTCTTGAAAAGAGCCCCTTGTGTTTTTATGCCTCTTTCTCAGACTGGTCGTTGTTGACGGTGTGTGTGTGTGTGTGTGTGTGTGTGTGTGTGTGTGTGTGTGTGTGTGTGTGTGTGTGTGTGTGTGTTGGTTGGGTTTTCAGTATGAGCAGGAGGAGATCAGGAGGCGGGAGGACCAGGAGAAGATCCCTGAGTTTGTCGTGGTGAGGAGAAAACTGCGGCGCACCAAAACAGCTGACCTCTCGGGTGTGATGGAGCCCACCAATCCCTGAAGCCTCTCCCCAACCACAGCAGGCCTGTAGTCACCTTACCGCCCAGCCTGGAACAGTCGGAGGCTGGTGTTGCTATTGAAAAGTATTTGATAGAGAATGAATTGTAACGCACACCATGCAGGATCTTCATATTTAGGGGATGTTGTAATTAGAGGATGGATACATGTATGATTTACTTAAATCCTCTCGATTATGGTAGTATCCCATTTTTATTTTCTGATGATGGCTTGATGGTGTTACTTCCGTTAGGTGTTATGCATACTATATTTTAGATGTTTATTATCAATGGTGTCTTATGGTGTTTCTTGGTTTATGGCAGTGGGGTACTGCTGTTTTGTTTGTTTCTTGCAAGGGTCATGTTATTGCAATGTATGCTGAATTTGTAACTTCTAACTCTGCTTAATGACAGAGGCCAAGTCTTTGAACGAGCATTGTATGAAAATTCCAACGAAATAAACGTTGTTCTTTGTATGTGTGATTCTAGCGTCCGTGTGCTGTGTTAATTAAGTTGATGAAGATTTGGGGCGTAATATTGAAAACAATTGAACTGTGAGAATCGATCGCAGATCTCTCAGAAGTGTCCTCCTTCCAGACTCACAAGGGTCATTCAGATGGATATGGGTCTCTCTGTTTAATTAGCTGATCTTTTCATTCCATCACGGGACGAGAATGAAAGCAGGCCATCTGGAGACGGCTGTATTGAGCAGGCCTTCCCTAGGGCCCTGGTTAAGATACCCAAGACCCATCTAGCCGAGTTCTGATAAACCAAAAGATAGAAGGCTAGAGGTAAATACTCGGATGAAGACAACTGGATATGGTGGTCCTAAAAAGAGTTTTTCGCGTAGCCAAGTGACATGTTGTTTAGGTTTGCGGGCTTCACCACCCGCCAGCTGTCCCCCACTCTCGCATTAACCAAAACTCTCCCTCGGGCCTTTCTTCTGCCCTCTATTCAAACACCCCCCACCCACCATGGCCCACAGTGCGTCGCGTGCTGCTGTCAATATGCAGAGGGTGTCCGACTCCGCCGTCCGGAGAGAAAGTACTGTCGGACCAACCCATTTGCACTGGGAGGTCTTTTTTCAGAGAGGCAAAAAACGATAGACGATCAGGGACAACCGGTAATTGCAAAAAAAAAACTGGATCACATGCATGTTATTTGCTTTTAGATATTTGTGTTTCACGGATGTTCCAATCAGAAGCAGTGTTTCAGCTAACTATTTTCGGAAATTACTCCACCCCTTTTTTGGAAATGTTGGTATAGTCTGGGATAGATGTAGCAAACGCAACGCCCACTTCATTGGCCTACCCACTCACGTCTGACTTGAGAAAGTCACAACTCCAGCTTCCCGAAGAGATGCTTCGCCTCTAACATTGAGAAAATCAGTAAAACACAATCGAGGTAAGTCCACGCCATACTACTACATATTTCTGACCTAGCTTGATATGATAAAACTTGCCTCAACCTAGTTTGCTAACTTTTCAGAAGATGTTGCGTTCACATGTAGGCTTATGCGGTGGTAGGACTAACATTAAAAATGAGATTTCCCTCTGAATCATAATTCCTGGACTGCTGGTTAGTCATTTTTCCGGATATATTGTATCAACGACTCGTGGGTTCGAGCAATAAATAAATAAAGATGTGGTGAATGCGTATTAAGAATGTCTAATGTCTAATCAAACATTAAAAACCTAAGTAAAAACAAAGAAAAAGTGAGTTGGATGCGTGACCGTTCAGTGCCCTCTGGACCTAGCTGTCATAATGCCCGGTCCTAAACCTTATGGAGAACAATGACGCATCTCTTTGGCCCTCTGTATTTACGTTGTCTGTGGGCTGTGAATGTGTCTGGCCAGCATATGGCCTCCACTGACTAACAAGAGGCTGGTGTGGGCTTTATTATTCTCTGCATTGTCTCCTGATTCCTGATCGCACGGAAGCAAAGTCCAGGCATAGCAGTGCTGAGAAGCTGTATTCTTTTAAGAGTTTGACATTTAATACAAAACAAAGCTGCTAAACTGCCCTTATCACTGTATGCATATTTTACCCTGTGTTTCAGTTCATTGTTTAGCAGTACTATTTCTAGCTATGACCAGACCCCAGTGACGTGCTCTGGGAACACAATATGTTTTTCTCTCTCACACGTTGGTCTGGGTTTCCTGCCGTGCCCCAACACTGTGTCCAGAGTGGACCTATTTTGCTGAATGGATTTTGACTCCCCACCAGTCTCTGAAATAAGGCACACTATAAAGTGGTTTGGTTTCTTCCATAGAATCAGCATTCACTGGAGAATCTTAATTACAGGGTTCGCATAGGCCTCAGCCGGGTTTTTCGAGCCTCCCCTGCCTGTTTCCGAGGCTCGACTGGTCCCTGTTGGTAATTCCAGTATCGACCACAGCGATAATGAGCAAAGTGGTGGCAGCATTCCAGGGGATCCCAACTCCAGCGGCCTCATGGGAAAGGGTGGTGGGGGAAGTCTGGGAGACAGTGGATCCACACCGTAATCTCTCTGCCATAAACGCCAGCTTCCGCAGATGCTTCGTTTTCATGGTCTGCCGAGCCGCGAGGGTGGGCCATCCTCCTCATCATCTTCATCATCTTCATCCTCCTCGATCGTCATCGACATTCGTTTGTTGCTATATAGCTTCTTGTGAGCGGTGATCAAAGAGGCAGCGATTAACATGTTTGGACAACAGCAACAAAGTTGTGTCTATTTGGTGATAGGGACTCGGGAGATGGCATCAGTGGCTAGATATTCAGGAAATGGGCTGTTCCTGTTTGTTTTCTGCAGAACTCTTTTGGTTCTGCCCTCCCCGCAGTATTCTCTCTCCACTGCACTCCTATGAAGACAATGGTTTAGAAGTTTCTGGCAACGCCTGCGCTAAAGCCCAACACAACCATTTAGTCAGCACAGTAGAAGTCTGACCACAACATTGTTAAAGTCTTGAGAGAGTAATAGAGAGCGCAACATGGGTACGATTTCACGTTACCCTGCCTGCAGGAAGGAATTCCTGTTGATGCCTTTCAGGTTTTGGTTTTTTCATGAAGTTCCCCAGCTCAGGCCCCTTTACCTACACCAAGGTTCTCAATCTCTCTCCCTTAACTCCCTATGTCTATATCTATACAGCCCTGTCTTCATACGAACCCAGGACTGGCCTAAAACAACAACAGTAGCAGCAGCGATGCTCCTGCTGAAGCCAGAGGTGTGTCAGCAGATCTCATGCCCACAGCAGATTAGCAGGACCGGGTGGCGGATACAGGGCTTTTGTTGGACATGCTTTGACTAAAGCATCGCACAGTCGAGCCGCCTGTTCCTCATTGTGCTGGTGGCTGCAAAAAACAGCTCAGATCAGTTCACATGAGTGAGTCGAGAACTGTGGTGAATGGGCCATGCCTCTGGGTGATTTCATCACATCATCCCACTTTCAAAGGAGGTGCCCTTTACCACATGGGCCCAGTGTGTTCCTTCCTGGGCCTTCACAGGAAAAGACAGTGATCTCCCTCTGTAAACAAAGGGCAGGAGACAATAGACAACAACACATATTTGTTGAGGTTTTTGGTGGATGTGTGTCAGAAGGCTACATCGTGTATATGATCAAATCTGGGCTGTTTGGTACTTTCCAGTCTGAGAGGCCTTGCTATTGATGGCCTCAGAGAGGAAGCTAAAAATATCTTGTAATCATGTTATTAAGTTGAGCTTAAGCAGTCTCTTGTGATCCTCGGAAATGTTGTCAGAGAGTCTGAGAGTGGAGAGACGACGTGCAAGTTCACAAACAAACGAGTTGTGGAAAAATCGGGCGAAGAGAGGATGGTCTACTTTCTGGAAGGTATTCTGTTATTCTTTAGGCAAAGTCTGGCCTACTTAAAATCAAAAACGTATCTCCATTTTGTTGTTGTTGTTGCTGTTTTCCTTCTGCCGTGGTGTCAACACCCTTTGTTTACTCTTGTATTTACCGTGAGAATGAAAAGAGACTGAAAGACGGATGGGGTCATAAATATGAGCTGTGGTCTATTTAGTGTTTTTAGTTTTTTGTTGTTGTGGTAAAAGCTGGCGTCATGGAAGATGAATCAGCATGGAGCCTGTGTGTGTGTGTGTGTGTGTGTGTGTGTGTGTGTGTGTGTGTGTGTGTGTGTGTGTGTGTGTGTGTGTGTGTGTGTGTGTGTGTGTGTGTGTGTGTGTGTGTGTGTGTGTGTGCGCCTGCTGCTGCTGGGGGGGGGGGGGGGGACAAGGCCTGCATTGAGACATTCTTCCACTTCAAAAGCCCCCCAGAGGCCTGGCCGAACACTGGTTGAATGGATGGGGATGGAGGAGGGTGTGCCGGGTGGAGAGTAGAGAGACAGGTGCACAGCACGAAGGCGGGGTTGGTGGGGGGGGGGGGGGGGGGGCGACGACGACTCCCACTGCCATCTGCTTTTCTTTTCTGAGACTGGGTTCTTTAAACCAGCCCCCCACCCCGGGTGCCTTGCAGCGACACACTACCCCCTTGGCAGCCGCCGCCCTGCCCCTGTCGCCATGGCACCCCGCTCCGGATTAACCCCTGCACATGTGCCGAGTCAAGCGCGGGGGCCTGCTGCCTATTGTGAGCCAGGGGAGTGCTGGCCCCCGGGAGGGGGGGGGGGGGGGGGAAGGAGGAGGGTGATGGCTGCATAGATAAGCGTGTGAAAGGACACCCGCCATGGATTGACTTTAGAAGAGGTGGGGGGCGGGGGAGGGGGTATTCCTTGGGGAAGTCATTTTGGGCAGAAGCCGCGCTTTCTCTCACAGTAGTGTGACTTGTTTTAACCAAGGGATCACTCTCCTTCAACAGGCACATTGTCTGTGAATCTGCAGAGAAAGTGACCATGACGGCCATCGAGAGCAAAGACACGGACGTCAGTGACACCGATAGTGGGATAATTGTGCATTCTGGTAGGAACACTCCTCAACAAACAACCTTTTAGGACTCTATAACGGATGTAACACTGTGTCACCATTTAACAGGTTCAATGAGGGTACAGTCAATTCAAGAACAATTAGTTTTAACATTGCCAACTTAAACTATAAATGATTGATGTAAATCTATAAATAATAACTATATGCCAATGGCTGCAATATAATATACCTCCTTTTTGTGATCGCCATTCTTTTTAAACAAGTATGGCTGATCATGCTGCTCAAGACAATACTGTGGTTAACCTTAAAATGGACACAACATTTTCTCTCCTCCCCCCCAGGGCCCGACAGCCCCAGCACGCCGCAGAAGGATGTGAGCACCCACACCAGAGCCCTGAAGCTGAAGCACCAGGCCCTGGAGCAGAGCCTGGAGATCTGCCTGCTGGAGCTCAGGAAGCTCTGCATCAGAGAGGCAGTACGTGGCTCCTCTATACCACTAGATCTAGATCTAGATAGATGTAAATATCTATATGGATAGATGTATATCTTCTATATATTGCACTTGGCTTTATACGTTTCATCTGAGTTCGCAGGCACTGTTGAACCGATAACTGTGGGTAAATACAAATATAAAATAATAATGCTAATAACTCTGCAGGGTAGGAAGTCCTTCTCTGGATTAAAAGTATCCTTGGCACATGGAAAATCAATCATGAACGTACAAGATGTGGCCCAGCAGTAGGGGAAGTAATGGCAGTGTATGAAGAGCACCGCTAATCCAGGCTCTGCGTTTGGCAGGAGCTGACCGGGCAGCTGTCCTCAGACTATCCCCTGATGCCCGAGGAGCAGCCGCCCCGCGTTCGGAGACGCATCGGGGCGTCTTTTAAACTCGACGAGGGCCTCATCTGTCAGGATGGCGAGGTTTGTTACCCTGACTACCAATCACCATTATTACCATCGTTTCCATTTTACGTCCTTATGCCATCAACTGTTTTTATCTTTCACCCCTATCCAAAATTCCACTTTTCATCTCGTATGCCCGTTGACGTCTTCAAAACGTATCTACTTTCTTCACTTTTTATCTTTATTTATTATTATTATTATTGTTATTTTTAATTATCATTATTATTTTTATTATTTTTATCTTATTGTACAGCACTTTGGTCAGTGTATGCTGTGTGTAAATGTGCTCTATAAATAAAACTTACTTACTTACTTACTTACTTTGGAGGTGGCTGTGTGTCTCAGTGCTGTGTGCATCTTTTGCATGTTTTGGCGTCATTCTCAATACAAATTAAGGAGTTTATCCTTTTTTTTTTTTTTTTATAAATACAGTAAAGCACCAGAACAAAAACGCTTCTTTACAAGACGCCCACACAAACAGCAGATATTGTGGTCATGTTCATTTACCAGGAGGACACCCATAGGTAGCACCAGACTTATGGCTCCAGCAGCCCATTGCAGATAGATGTGGATGTTTCAAACTGTACCTTCTTCCCCTCCAGGACCCGGAGCTGCACTCCCTGGCGGCCGACCTGGCCCTGCAGAGCCAGATCCTGGAGGCGGCGCGGAGGCTGTCCCTGGAACACCACCTCAGCAAGCCGCAGAAGAAGAGCCGCCTGCAGCAGTGCAAGCGGGAGGAGAAAAAGTTCAAGGACCTCCAGGAGGCGGTGACCCGGCAGCGGGCCCGGAGCCAGCGCAGCTCCCCTCAGACCGCAGGCTCGGCCCACTCCCTGAAAGGTGAGGGGTCACGAAGAGGCCCCCCCCTCTGGCGAGAAAGTGCCCTGATGGTTCCTTGTCACCCCGCGAACATCTTGGTTCTAACCACTAGCCTATTCCGCATGCAGGTCCCAGTTGCCGAGTGAAGAAGGCCAGTCTTTCACTGAGATTCGCTTTGAGTGAAGATTTGATGTTTTCTTTCCTGTGTCTGCAGACTCCTGCATGTCCGACGACAGCTCTCTCTCTGACGTGGTGGCTTTGGATGATGGTGAGCATGTTTCGTAGTCTTCTAGTCCTACTTGTACTTGTGTATACAGTATGTATGCATGGGTTATGTATCGGATTGGAACAAGACAAAGGGATCCACTTTGAACTCATTGAATGCCGCCTCGCTCTCTCTCTGTGTTTCTATTGGTCCTTCTCAGACATGGAGCCCCCCGACGCCCTTTACCCTCCGGCGGGGGGCTCCTCTTACCTGGACCCCCTTCAGCCGCTTCCCCTGCAGCAGTCCCAAGGCCAGACCGGAGTGGAACACGAGCGTTCCCCAATCCAGAACTCTCCGTGGAAGGAATCCAGTCTGGACCAGCCCTACCAGAAGCTCCCAAAGCCTCAGTCGCCGTGCAGCAGCAGATCGAGGTAAAGCCCCCGAGCCCCCCCCCATCCCACCGATCAAACCAAACCAGCAACTAGGGAAACATATGTGGAAATTCCACATATTGGTTTTCAATGACTCCAGGAATGTTTTTACGCGATCCCTCAGCTCATCAGTGTGGGATGACTCCTTGAATCTCTTCCACCATTCCATTCCAATCAAACGGTGTCGCACAACGCTAACCCCCAGCCTGCTGGCGTCTGTGTGTGGTGTTGCAGTAGTCCGGTCGGGGCCCCGGTCTACCCAGAGAGGATCCTCCCATCCCAGTTCATCAAGAGCCTGACCATGAGGCACAACCACACCTGCAGCGCCCCCTCCACCCCGGAGCTGCACGTACGCAGGCAGTACTCCCAGTCCTTCAGGTGGGTCTAGTAGTAACCAGACAACACGTGTATAGTCAGTACTCAATCCTTCAGGTGGGTCTAGTAGTAACCAGACAACACGTGTATAGTCAGTACTCAATCCTTCAGGTGGGTCTAGTAGTAACCAGACAACACGTGTATAGTCAGTACTCAATCCTTCAGGTAGGTCTAGTAGTAACCAGGAAAGGAGTTGACATTGAAAATGTAAATCATGCAAAGTATTTTCAGTAGCTTTCACAAGTGAGTCTGGCCTTTTGCCTTTAAGCAAGTCTACCTCAAATCGACTCCTGTCATATGTACTTATTGTAAGTCGCTTTGGATAAATGCGTCTGCTAAATGCCCTAAATGTTAATGTAAGGGTAAGCGGTGGATTTTTAGCCATGCCGTGACAGACATCACCTGCAGCAAATCAGATTAACTTGACTCCACTCTGATGAGCTGATGCAGCTTGTTCCAAATCATTGGTTGAGATCCTATAACAATAGCCCTAAAATATAGGCTTGGTTAATCCGACCTGTTTAAATGTAGGATGAACCATGCTTGTGTCTACTATCTGCTTCCTCTAATCACGGCCCGCTGATATATTGTGTTGTCTCGTTAGATTAATAGCTGCAGGATTGCACATAGGCCATCTAATATTTGGAATTAGGCTATATCATTTTACATTAATGACAGATATAACCGATTTCAAGACAGTGTGGCATGTGGATTATAGATGAGGTCAATTAATTAAGGTTGGTGTTAAGGTTGAAATCATCATGCTGCCGAAACCTTTAATTAATAATAATTGATCTCTTTTTCCCAAGGCTTCCTAAGAACAAGCTGACGGTGGATGTGCCGCGCACGGGCTCGGAGGGGGGCCGGGCCCGCCCCCGGCTGCCCCAGCGCCGCTGTGCGGCCGACTTCATGGTGCGCTCTCCGGATTACTCCCCGCGCCGCCTCTACCAGTCCAGCTCAGAGGACAGCAGCTCGGAGCACTCTGTCTCCTCTCAGGCCAGCTCCCCCGGGAGCTGGCCAGCCCCACCAAGCCCCACCGAGATCCCCAAGCTCTGCCCCCCGCCCTACGGCTTCCACTACGGGGCCCAGGGGAAAGGCCCCGCCGCCGGCCCCCCGGGGAGCTACAAGAACAACAACAACAACGGCAACCACGTGAACAACAACATGAACAACAACACGAACAACATCAAGAACAACTCCAACTACAACAGCCTGGCCTCCGTCGACGGTGGGAGCGTCCGTTCGCTTCAGTCCCCGCTTTCCCCTCCGAGCAACATGTGTCGGACCCCCCAGCCGCAGAGAGCCAGGCCGGAGGAAGGGTTCTCCTCTGCCGGGAGGGCCATGAAGGCTCCTCCTCCTCCCTACTCCCGGCTGGTCCGCACCCCATCCCTGAACGAGTACCCCGGCCACGGCAGCCCGGTCATGCCGCGGGAGGTGGTGTCGGAGGAGCTCAAGTCCTGGCACCAGAGGAATAAGCTCCAGAGGTTCCCGCCGGGATCCGGAGAACGCCTAGGCCGATCCCAGAGGGTCAACAACGGCCCTGGATCGCCTCAGCCCCCGCCCTACAAACAGGTGGGTCCAAACACTGTCCCGCCTTTACCTTGAACACTTTAACTTACTTAAAGGTGCCATATTATACCACCAGGTGTGAGTGTGATCTGGCCGTTACAAGCCGTTTTGAAAATCGGCCTCTTCTGACATCGCAAGTAGGCGTGTCCACCTAGATGTGTGCTGGATAGATCAGTCTACCAGCCTACCCACTGGACCGTAGCAAACATTGCGCATCTATCCGTCATACATATAGGGGAACACGCCCACTAGTGATGTCGGAAGAGGCAGATTTTCAAAACGGCTCGTAGCTGTCACCTTTAAAGCATATCGGGATATGTGAAGGTGTTGTTGGATGCACCGTGAGACATGCATAGAGATGGACCACTGTCGCTGACCGCTCTGATCTTGTTGTTCCAGGGCTCAGGCAGCGTCGTCCTCCAGAGGGCGGCTGATGGAACTCCAGTCCAGTGGTTCGTGGAAGAGGATGCTGAATTAGTCAGTCAGGTGTAACCTGGAGATCCCTGTTGAAGTATGCTACCAACTAGGAGCCATTATGTGTATTCCTTTCTATGTATTGCTGTATTTATTGAGCCGATGGACTCAGAGTTTGTATGTCCTAAAGTGGCAGGACACTATCCTTTTTACGGAGGAAGAAAAAGGATAAACCTTTTTGAGGGTATGATAAGCACATTGTTGCTCCTATTTCTTTATTTAAAACTACAGTATGATTAATTTATTTGATCAATATTTTCTGATTTGGTTTTCTGATAGATGTTATGTCTGTGGTGACTCAACATCGTCAACATTTGTCTCTGCATTTTCCAAATTGTGCCACACAGGCTTTGACATCATATATACTCACTGTATATTCATGGGCCTTTTATGTGGCTGGTACACATATTGCAGGTTTGCAGGAGCATTCATAATTTTAATCTAAATTCCAATATTTATCTATTATAAAAATAAAGAACAAAGTTCCTTCTCGCTAAGAATGCTGAAGGTAAATATTAATATACTTTAGAAATGTTTTGCTGAATCTAACAAAAGAAGAAAAAGAATCAGACCTTTTACAATGTGAAATGAGAAGAACAACATTAGGCCTGACTATGAATTCCTATTAATATCTTAAGCCTTTTATTACTGAGTGAAGGAGTGTTGGTGTGTTCACTGCACCGTGGTGTGGTGTTTCTAACCAAGTGATTGTATCATTTTTATATCCTATGTATTTATAAAACATTTGTATATGCATTATTAATTAAAAGTATTGTTCCCGATATGACTCATGCTAGTTATAATCAAATGAGTTCCACCAGACACAACACAGGAGCCCTCGTGGAAGCATAAAGCATTCCTTCCGTCAATCTCCGGTTTCCTTTTCCCACTGCATTCACTCATTTTCTGCCTTGCTTGTTTGAAGCTTAAGAGTTCAAAGCACCCCTTCAATTCATCTAGAGTTTAACTCATGAAGGGCTTCATAATTCTACTTGACAAAGCAACCTAAATAAGTGATACAGACATTTAATAAATGTTAAATAAATGGTATACAGTCTATAGAATGAAGCACTATGGTATGCAAGAGTAGTTCAGTCAGCATTCATTCTTGTCATACATGTCTATGCATGGTATATCAGTGATGTTCATTCCAGTTGAATGAATATGCATAGTCCACACAGAAGAAAATCTGAATTTAATGGAATTCTCAAAATATTAATTTAATAATTTACTTGTGAAGTTTCTATGAGAACAGGGTCACCATTGCGGCACAGAGAATCAGAAGGAGAGCAACGTAGAGGATGGCCCAGCGGGAGCGAACGAGCCAGTGAGCCAGAGGGAATGGTCTCAACTTTGCGCTATGCCTGGGGAGAAGAAGGGTTTTGCTATTAAATCACCAAAGAGAAACAACGAGTTTGCTGCCATCTACAGGCGGACTATATAACATGGTTTTGTGGACTGTCACATTTACATACATTCAAAACATGTACTCATAATAATAACTTCTATATACTAATAGAAGAGGAGGAAGTCTCTTCTCTTCACAGGGATACATAAAAAAATACTTACGAGCTTATAGAAGACCGGAAATGGTTGACTCCCTTCCTCTTTGAGAATGAGGCTCTGCCCCTGTGTCTCTGCCTCAGTACAGTCTCCACTGTACAACTGCCGTAAACAAAGAGCGTGCATCACGTTCACGACCACACATATGAGTCAAACAGCTGAAATACCTCTGGCCTCACGCTCTTATTTTAAGCGGCACCTTTTGCTGCGGGTCTTCCTGGCTGCTTCTTCTGCGGATGGAGGAGGAGGTGGAGGAGGTGGAGGACTCTGATGGTCGGGGAGCGGGGACGGACTCCGGACAGGTCGGACCAGGGCCAACCCCTGAGGAGCCTCTTCTGCCTCCACGAGCAGCCTGCGATCAGAATGAAGAAAACATTGAATGGTGGATAGGTCATACATGGATCTCTGACATCATGGAGAGATCGATAGCTATGTAGATAGATAGGTACGTTATTCATCCCTGAGGGGAAACAAAGCTATTACGGCAGCTCACATCAGAAACACAATAGTCATGCAACAATAAAGACAGTGACTAGAACAAAATAAACATCTGTATCTAACCATTTGAATCAGCCTTATGATAGATGGTAGTAGAGATTTTTCTGACCTGCCATCCAACAAGTACTGGTCGACGGACCAGTTGGACTCAGAGCTGAAGGTGGGGGAGGGGGAATGTCCATCACCCAGGGACAACTGCTTCTTCAGGTCTCGCTTTCTCTTCTCCTGGAGAGAGGATGGACATAGGATGTGCATGTAACTGTAACTGGAAGATTAAGACACACCAAGGACCCGGGACAGTAGTGTTGGTGGCGGACAGCTCAGGAAATGCTATTCATCATTTGGAAGTGTGACACCAAGGGCATGGCCTATGTTTCCTCAATGGTAGTTTATGTGTCCGATCCAAGCAGACAACACTAAGGCCAAAAAGAGGAGAACAGAACAAAACTCTACCTGGGATTCTTTTGTGATGATGGATGTGCTGACCCTACGGCGGCCATTGTACTTCAAGGGAGGAGAAATAAGAGTATTATTAAAAAAACAGCAGAGGAAACCAAAGGCGGAACGGTCAAACCACCATCAGCGTACCTTCTGGAAGGTATTTTGGTCCTGCTTTTGGAGTTCCATCACATCAACATCTGCCGGAAAATAAATAAAAACACAGCCGCCAATCAGATGGTGTCAAATGATTCCAACCACCGTTGTGTGTTTCAGCTCCACCTGCCTAGCAAAACTGACTTCTCTGGAAGCTGAGCAGGGTTCTTGGATTGGTGACCAGACGGTGCTGGTAGAAGGGTTAGAGGGACAATAACAGCGCTCCTCCCTCAGACCTTTGTTATATCTTTAATGGCCTGTCTTTCAGACAAGATGTTTAACGAGTCCTGACTCGCTGCGGTCACTTAAGATCATCAGAAAAAAGTTGGGGCGCTAATGCCGATGTCCTGGCCAAATACACAAACTGGTTCTTCTACCAACATGTCCCCCTTATCATCCACCAGGTCTCTCATCCGCTAGTTTCATCATTCCTCTCCTCTCTTCTGTGATAGCCGGTGTGTGGGGAGAACACTCTGATAGTGGATGAGGTGTCACATCCCCTCCCCTCCCAAACACACAAACATACACTCACACACATACACATACACTCACACACTATGTAAATAGATTTATGTATCTGTGGTAAGCGCTATGTAAATTAAATGAATGAATCATTAGCTCAGCTGACCTATAGGGGTTCCCGGTTCGGTGAGGCATCTGCGGGAGATGCGATGGACCAGCTTCTTGGTCTGCTCCAACTCCAGTCCTTCTCGTTCGTGGCGTCTCTTCAGATTCTCCACGTGAGACACCATGATCTCCACCGCTCTGCAGATACGCGCCTCCTGGAAAAACAGGGAGTCCAGCGGGACCTGTGACTATAGAGCGTACACAGGATGCCAGAGTCCCTGAACCACGGTGATATGGATTAAGTGAATGATGAGGAGCTTCTGTTGGAGACCCAATACTGGATGATAGCTGCTGTCAGTTGATAGTATTTGTAGTGTCCACTGTTGTTGACGAAAACTCTCAATAAACAAGCATTTATTATGAAAAACATTTCATTATGATGTGTAATTATTCCATAGAACAAAAAAACGGAGATACAATTCCTGAAAACTGAAAAGCTTTCTCTCTTTATTTCTCAGTTCAAACAATAACTACGGAAGATACTCAGCCTTCATCATCCAAAAACCTTGAAGATATCCTATGACACGCCAACATTGACACCACATGAAGACCCTGTGTGGAGGGCTGTGGTTCACCTGGTGCACTGAGCCCAGCAGCTCCGCGGTGGTGGAGATCCGCCCCACGGTCCCACCCACGATGTCCAGAGACAGCTCCAGCTTCTGTAGGATCGCGCTGCGCCTGATGTCCAGGCAAAGAGCCTTAAGGTCCTGGCAGAACACAGTCACAAATATTATAGTCAGGCAGCGCTGTGGCTACCAGGACACCCACGCACGCACACACTTGCCTATTACATGCCATCTGGTAGACCATTTTATCCAACGTTTCAAACGATACCGTGAGTACATGCATTCTTAACAAAGGTGACTCTAATTGGAAAGAAGTGTGCAAATCTTAAGTAAATTGTCACAAACGAGCCCCAGGTGCCAACCCTCCCATGTAGGTCAGACCTGCAGCAGGAGTAGGCCTACCGCACCAGTGCCCAAAGGTATCCCCCCCCACACAACGTTAACCGTTCTTTGCTCACTGCTCCTGTTTACCCCCAGGGTCTCTCTCCCTCGGCTCAGCTCCTGCTCTATGTTCTCCTCAGCCATGTTACGGGCGCGCTCCTCCGCCTGTAGCCTCTGTTTCAGGGTGTACTGGTCCGTGCGGAAGGCCAACGTAATCTGGCAAAAGGCGGACTGGGCGAATTGCAGAAGGCAGGGGTTAAGAGTGAGACTGTCAACTGGAGTTGGGAAAGTGTATTATCATAATATGTGAAAGTTGAAGTGATCAGAATTACCTCGATTTCGTCCTCTGACATTTGTGTGCTGCCAGAGATTGAAAGCGTTAATTGGATACTAGTGAAATTGAAGAATTGATTACCAGATAGATACAATACACAGGTTATTGTCTTACGTGTTCAGGCCAACTCGCTCTACAATAGAAAGGTCGCTCCAAGGTGTAACAGGAGGCTCCACTTGACAGTATTCTGTATAAGATAGTGTTGGGTTGAACCTCAGTATGGAATGTATTATTTATATTGCATCATGTGAGATGGTTTAACAAGGTCAGCCCCAACAGTAGCTTCCTCTTACCTTCATCACTGTCACTGCATGCCATGGTGAGATGATTACCAGTGTGTTGTGTTTCTGTAGAATTCTATAGTAAGAAAGAACAAGCCTTAACTGCGGTCTACCGCAATGGAATACAGGCATTTACTCTGCGGTCTACAGCGTAATCCTATGCTGAGGCTCCAAAGTTAACAAACCACACAAGAATAAATATTCATAGAAATACAATCCTTAATAAAGAGGGTAACGCTGAAGAGTGTTACTCACCTCAATGATCATTTCTGGAAAAACTTGTGGGTACCCTACAATGACCCCAAAGGAGTTATTGCAAAGAAGAACCCCTATTCAATTAACAGTGCAGTAAACTCTAAAATGTTGTCCTTCCACTGTGGTCGTTCCCTATGGTTCTTCCGAGTAAGTAGATAATCCTATTAAGGGATCCACAGAAACTAATCTGGAAGTGTACACGAGGGCGCCTCTGGTGGGCAGGTGTGAACATTACCGAGGTCAGCAAAAGGTGCATTATACACTCAGTACATCTCATCACAAAATACATATTCCTGGTGGCAACTATGAATATTTTTAACTTATTTACCCAAGTTTGGTTAACCTTGAAAATTTACGATGCATACGCAAGGCTGACCTTATTCCCTCAAAAGTTAACTTCCCCCTGCCAAAAATAGTAGTGTTTTTCTATTCATCTTTAAGGCCGTTCATTGCGGTCTTTCTAAACTTTGTTTTGTCCAAGGCCATTAAGGTTAGTCTTTAACATTACTTGACCTGAATACACACTAACTATAACCTCCCAATACAAAGTTACTGACAGGTTTAGGCTATATTCAGTTGGATTAAATATTGATTCAATTTATTTAAATAATTTCAGTGTTGCTGCAATATGGAAGCCATGACTTAAGAAGGTAAAAATTACAAGGAACATGACTTTAAATTAAACCTGACCAATCTACTACTGGACTTACTGGATGAAAAAGGAATTCAAGTCAAAACAGAGTTGGATCCAATCCACATTTTTTATTACAGAAAAGCACTAGTAGAGTCGCTGGGGCTTTCCCATGGTGCTTTTAACGTAGAGGGCGCGCACGTTCTGCCAGTTCTTCTTCAGCAGAGACACCAGGAAGTTAACAGCCAGGTGGATGTTGTACACCAGCTCCTCATCAGTCATCTTGACGTGACCGACAGCAACGGCCAGACAGAGCACCTGCAAAACAAAATTTCATGTTCACATTTCTTTCACTTTAAGCTGTTGAAAATTGAAGGCGGACAAAACAAATGTCACAGGATGGCATCTGGCTTCGCATCGTAGGGACAGGTTTGCAGGTTCACGCGTTGACCATGGAGTTCAATTTTAATGAACCATCCATGTTGCTTTTAATAAAATAAAGTCAAGTCTTTAAAATCAAGCAACAATGTTTTCTTAAAGCATTCCGAAGCACGAGATGGCAAGAACGACTAGTTACGTTTAGGAAAGGACGATGACAGAAGGCCAAAATGAATGCCACAACTACCACGGTCGGATAAGCATTACCTAGTCAAAGTAAGATGTTCTTACCAGTAATAATGTATTTTCAGAAAAGATTGGCAGAATCATTTTTGGATGTTATGGTGCCAATAAAGACAAGACTGATCCATTTACCTTTGAGCAATGAACAGCTGACTTGGATGCGTTACAAAAAGGGGGCTAAAGGTGGTATAATTGATCCAATCCAAGCAATCAATGACTTCCCTGCATTACAAATACTACCTAATGTTGGATGTTAACATCACGGCAATATAACAAAAGCGATGGTCATTGTCATTGGTTGGCATAATCAGCAGATGTGGCTTCTAAATCACCTTGAACTTCTAGCTGCTGCAGTCAAGAGAGCAGTGGAAATAAGCTATGGCAATGGCAGCACCATAGGTGGGGACACGCATTAAAAAAATAAAGGGAGGTGGACGATTACTGCAGATTACCTGTTTAAATACTGCTGTTGGCAGATCGATCAAATATAGGCTACACCAGACGGAATCCTAGTACTATGATATTAGGACAGGGTTAAATCCATTGGCGACCCTACCTTCTTCATCTGGAACTTGATGGTGGACTTGACCTCCTCCACTTTGGTGTTGAGGTTCTCGTTGTGGGTGAGCAGGGAGGGGAACTTGCCGGCCTTGTTGAGCCCAGGGCCCAGGATACGAGGGATCTGCTTGATCAGAGACTCCGAAGCAAGGAAGGCATCATACTTCTTGGCTGGGGAGAGACCACACATCATTTAGTCACATACAAAAAAAAACATTGAATTCTTTCCCCAGTCTTTGTTCTCAGGGCCATTCAGAGTACGTCTAAATGCTTTACCCAGTTTCTTGACCAATTTCTTGTTCTTGTTGAGCTTCTTGAGGGCCTCGATGTCCATGTGGGGCATGTTGGCGGCTTTAGCCTCGTCACAATGCTGCTGGTCTCCCAGGACGCACACTGAGAACTTGGGCCTGGGCAGGCTCTTCAGCCTAAGGGAAACAAATGGTTTGAGTGACAAATCCCTTATTTAACCCTTATTTCTGCTACCAATCCCTGGTATTTGTAAAAATTCTACAGCCTTACCAACGAGGGCAACCAGGGCTGGTTTCCAGTTGCCACCATTAATTATAAGTGGTCGGCTTGGAGACATGAACAATAAAGTCAAGTCTCCATTAGCCTCCCCTCATGTTTTAAGACCCAGGGTAGGGGTCCGTCTGCTTTGCTTTTCCACAAGTGGATCAGCTCAGTCAGACTACCCGAAGTACTTCTCCATGTCTGATTCTGACCCATCTGATCATTTAATATCGTCAGTTATCGTACGTGCCTTTGCTTCTACTTACATTGAGACATGTACAAGTCATTTAATTGACACTTTCTCAAGACTGGGCTGAACGCTAACAAGGAGAAGGTTGGGTGAGACAGTAAAGGGCCAAACCTGACGGTGCCAGAGAAACGCTTATCCTTTTGGGGATCATAATTCTTCAAGCTGATTTGAAGCTCCACTGTCTCCGTAAACCTGAAATTAGGAAAATATTGTTAGTGATAAATCAATAAATGTCATTTCTATAGATGCTACAGATTATTTCAAGAGTCTAACATCAACTTACTTTCTGGGTTTGGCCAAGGCGCCCGCTTGGACCTCCTTGACGACCTCATACAGCATATCCCGCGAAACCTTACTGTAGAAATAAAAGGAAAATAATGTCAAGCAGATGAAAACGCAACTACTGCTCTTAACTTCCCAAGAAGTAAGCCACAGTAACCAGGAACCATGCTAATCGGTGCATGTTCCGCATGAGAACTTTATAATGCGCAATTCAATAATAACTACGTAAATGTGCAAGACATTGTAGCGAGGATATCTAAATAAAGCGTTTAATGTATGAAAGTGGTGGGAAATTGATTTTAAATACGACGATGGCAATGGATTGTATTGCTTTACAACGCCAATGCTAAACAGCACACCGGGGCAAAATCGGCTTGGATGCTATAGACATTTACACTCAAAACATCAAAACTCTCAAATGTGAGATCGAACATAGTGTATAAATGAGCTATCGGGATATTCAGCACATAAAACCTGGTTAATACATGGTATATTTAACAAAAATATTTCTGACCTCATTTTGACGGTGCGTTCCTTCCGTCCCTACCAAGTGAAAAGGCCGAGCTAACGGAAGTTGCGCATAATAAAGGCTGCGCAGGGGGACGTCCGATAAAGTCCGCCATATTGGAAGAGTAATTTATTTTTATTGAAAATAAATTATTGGAAGTCATGTCAACTATTCATCATGTTACATCCATTCGGGAAGTCCATTTATAAAGATGTATATAAATATGTACCAAGATATGTTTATATATACAGATGCACATAAGTCATAGCATAAACGCAGCATTGTTTTATTTCTTATTACAAAATGTACAAAAAGTCATTCGTGTGTAATTCTTTTAAAAGCAGATTGAAGAGACTTCTTCAGGAACGTCTGGTTCAACATTAAACAATGTGACAGGGATGGTTTGTGTGAAGCTGTGACCTAGAAAAATAAGAAAAATACAAAAACCCATTGATTGATAAATAATAATTTGGTTAATCATTTTGTTTAATAATAACTATTATCATACATTTACGACTTACATGAATACTGTATTTTGTGAGTACAGTTAGCATCATTTTTGCGTACTTCATGGATTTTATGAATTGTGGAGCCTGGCTGACTAGCTGTGCAATAAAGCTCGAGAAATGTTTTTCATCTATGTCAAGCTGAAATGAAACAGACAGTTATGTTAGGTTTTTGAATTAATCGAATGAATGATGGAAATCCCAATCTATGTAGTACGTTTTTTCTCTCCAATACATAAAAACATGACCTCACCTTGGAGTCTAGTAGGCTATGAATGATTGACAGCATCGATTCACTCCATACAATGGTAAATGTCATCCTGATAAAAGGGGGTGGGGAGGTAAATAAATATTGAACTAATTTCCCCACAATGTCAACAATGACAATCCCCTAACAATGGCAACAAACCACAATAGTATTATTGAGAATGAGTTTTACAAAGACAAATACTTGGTATCTTACTGAAACACCAGAAGATTGTAGTGGGGTTCCAGGCAGTCTCCTATTAATCTATTTATCAGTTCGGCCTGCTGAGTTCCTGAAAAGTAAAGGGAAACCATTACTTCTGAAGCGAGAATAGAATAAGCAATAGGAAGGTTTGGCTTCTAGAGTAAAAATTCAAGTTCTCTTAATTCTTCCAACTAACCAACTTTATGAGTTTTTCGTTACTTTGTGGTATTGTAAAATATAAATGGATCTTGCAAAACATAATAACAAATAAATGAATAAAAAAATCTAGTTCTGATTATCAAAAAATTATGATAAAATCTCATGATTTGGAATCCTCCAGCTCACAACTGAAATCGATTCATAATAGACAAATCAAAAGGCATGACAATAACCCTAACCTGGTGTGGCGCAATCATATAGGCTGCCGTTACCTAGGTTTTCCTCCTGTAGGATGGGTCTGATTAGGGCGTGGCAAGCTGCTCTGGGATACTGACTACTAAGTGATGTCACTGCTGCCACCAGGCTTCTTGAGGCAGGTTCCAAGAGGCATAGAATCTTAAGGTAGGGACAAACAGGTTGGTTAAATAAACAAACAGCCAGCCAGTATCTGTTTGTATACTGATGAGCATCATTGAAATTACCTTTCCCAGGAGGAGGCTCTTAATAACAGCGGAGGCTGCACTGTAGCTGAGCTCTGGGGAGAGGGCCAACAGGCAGCTACAGAGTTTAGGTAGTGTCTCCTCTGGCGTGTCAGCCAAGTTCAGCATACCACACAGAAACTCCACCTGAACATGAGAGCCAGCATAGCAGTAGCTTAAAGGTTTTTTAACTCATGGACCCCTTCTGAACATAAATTTGGATTGTTTTGTCGGCCCATACAGAAGATATCTACTCCAAATTTTGCAATGAACTATGTGCTTTTGATTTTTGTGTCTCCTCTTCCTTTGACTCCTCTTCCTGCTCTCCTCCTCTTCCATATCCTCAACCTCCCTCTTCTTCTCCACTTGTTCCTCCCCCCGTCTATTATTCCTTCTTCCTCTGCCATAGTCTGTTGACACTCACTCAGCATCTGCTAAGGCTTTCCAACATGTTGGGGGAAAATCAACCTGATAAAAATCCAACATTTGAATGAAATGAATATCACTACAATGTTTACCTGGGCAGAGTCACATTCATTCAGCACCTTGAACACATCTGTGGAGCCCTGGTCCCACTGAAATAAAACACCAATTAGCAGATAGAAAAATTGCTGCATCAAATCCATCCAATGTTCACACAAAAGCCCTGGTCCCACTGAAATAAAACACCAATTAGCAGATAGAAAAATTGCTGCATCAAATCCATTCAATGTTCACACAAAAGTGTGTTACCTCTGATTGACACCCCAATAGTTCTTTTATCTGAGGGACGGATGCCTGAAACATCCACAAACAAGTCAGTGGTTATATATGCTGTTGGAACTTTAAACTTAAAAATAAGTAGATGGCAAGTCTCTCACTGCATTCGAACCTTTAGTCATCCTATATATTATATACCTTTATATTTTCAGGAAGGTTATCCCACAGATTGCTAGTTGATGGTCCACCAGACTCAACTTTTGGAAGGTCACATTCTCCTCTCTCCATTAAAACAGGTTCCTCTGATGTAAAAGAACCATGAGGATAAGCACCCAAGCGCTCATCCACAGAAGACATATCCATCTTCATCCGTTTATGCTGCTGTGTAGATTCAACTTCTGTATCAGGGGTCATAGAGCTGCTCTTCCTTTTCTTCTGCTTTTCTAAAACGTCCCCTCCACTTTGAGAAGTTAGTTTTGCTTCTGTGAAGTACTTGGCCCATCCTTCATTCCTACCCGTATCTTTTAAACGTTCAGAAATCATCTTTAGACGCTGGCTACAACTCGCAGTATAGAGGGGCACGTCCCGAAGCGACCCCATGTCTCGCTGGAGCTGTCCAATCAGAGCAGTGACCCAGTGATCCTGACGTGGGTCTTTGCTCAGGCACTCCAGGAGCTGAACCACCCTGGTCTGAGGAAGGACTTGGTTGACCAGGCGAAGAAAAGATAACAAATTCCGCTTAAAAGCTACAGGAAACAGGCACACCAATGGTCTACTACAAAACAAAGAAAACGGGTGTTAATGGACACACTTGTTCGAGCAAGATGCTACGGTAACACTTACAGCATGCATTTCATTTATCTACATGGACTAACGATTTAAGATACTCACGGCAGAATAGGTTCGGAAAGGTTTTCTGGGGAAATAGCCTTTTGACAGAGCATTTCAAGGAAGGTACTTAGCGAAAGTTTGAGGTCGTAACGTTGCTGCTTTTCAAAAACGCACAAAGCCCTTCGAGCGCCAGAGGTTCCCGACATGAGTGCCAGGACTAGTAACTTATCTTTCCCGGTCAACCTAGCAGTTAGCCCGTCCATGGGTTTGCCCTCAAATATAGATAGGTTAGGTAGAAAGTAAACCCTTTCAGTGTTTTGCTTGTTGTGCTTTTAATAATGTACTTCTTCGTTTGACTGCCATCATCCTAGAAGGACACCTAGTGGCCAACCCAAAACTTAACTTGCAGACGTACAACACAAGAAACTCGCAAAATATGAGACAATGTTTATTCTTTTGTTTGCAAGCAATTAGTCATAAAACTATAAAACGACAGATCCATTTATCATAACTAGCATTCTGAAGAAAAAAAAACAGCAAGATTGGGAACAATACAGCAAGTATGAGACAATAAAAATGCCTTCCTAATACAATAAAAATGGTGCAAATTAGCAAGATATATTTTTTGTATAACAATTACAAAGTAACCAGGCCTATTTGAAGATACCCCTCCCTTCCCAAAAAGGGTCCAACCAAACAGCTTCAGAGGATGAACACGACTGTTGCCTTGCTTCCCAGGAGGAAATAAATGTGCCATTAAGTTTTAGTCACATTTCTCCCTCCCAGGCTAAAGTGCAGAAAGGCTCGAACAAGTCCTACGAGTACAGAAGGGCAACAGGGCTCAGAAGCTGAGGCCATGGGTAATGTGAAAAGGAAGATCATATTCATCTTCATCGTCAATGTGCAAAAAGGTGATGGACATGACGAAATCCAGGATGTGCATGGGGTCAATATCTTCAAGGTAGTCCGTTTGAAGCTGAGGAAAGAAACCAGACACCCAAGATATACCAAGTACCAACTCATTCAATAAACAATTTATAGTACAAGTTTAACGAAAATAGCGTTTACCAAGTGTGCAGAACGACGACGTTGCACTTCGTCATGCCAATAAATGCACTCGGCTTTGAAGGGGCAGCATCCATGGCGCAGAAAATAACTACATCTTCTTTTTCTAAATCAAAATAGAAAACAAATCCATCAAATCTTGTAGCTCACATATCTAAAACAATACTCCACCTAAAGTTCTTAACCTAGATTTTAACACGAGTGCCCTTGATTAAAAATGGGCCATCAGTCATTGAAGGCCTTCCTCAGGAAGACCTCAATGCCTAACGGGTTTCATATGTAGTTGAAAATCTGCAATCAATAAAAAGTCTGACCTGCATTTCTCTTTGAAGGATGCAATGAGAGTTTCCTTCGCCGGGCCCTCTACCCAGTAATTATGTGGCACATAGAACGCAGATTTCACCCTGCATTGAGGACAACCCCTAAAGAAAGAAAAAGTCATGTCAAAGCCCTGCCAACAGCCCAAATCACCATCTGGAGACCAATACAGCTACTTACTTGATGACCTCCTCCTGCAAGTCTTTTGTTTTCCTCCATGTAACAATACACCTTAAACAGAAGGAGTGATTGCAGCTGGGCAGGATGCCAAAGCGTCGCTCATCTGCGCTCATCTTTTCATAGACTTTATCCATGCAGATGCCACAGGTCACTTCTTTACTTTCGAAGTAGGCTTCAGTTTCCTCCTGGTCTTCAGGAGCAGCAGCGGCACCACCACCGCCACTGTCGCTACTGCTGTTAGCATCCCGACTACCTTCTGGAGACTTTGATTCCTTAAGCAAATTAAAAATGAAAGCACCATATTAGCCATGCCGTTGAGTATGTAATGTCAAAAGATGGAGACCTGTTCGTTAGAATCTGTTGCACATGCCTGAGACGCTTCTGAACTCTGAAGCAATTCCTGGCAAGCCTCAAGACCAGAGTGAGAACCTGACCAATGAAAGACGACAGAAGTATAAGTAATGTTACAGATGGAGAGCAGAGGGTCACGTGGTCAATGTAGAGGGGTTGAAAATCACGTACCATATTCTATTAGATGATCGAGCGGCTGTTGTGTGGCCCCGATGTGCTGTGGGTTCAAGGCATTGTGCCGTTCCCGGAGGTTTCGGGGGACGAGACCACGGGCGTGAGAGAGTGCCGGCTCAGACCCTCGTCTGGGGCTGGGAAGGCTGTTGCTGGAGAAATAGAGCTGAGGTACAGAACTTCTTCTGCTTGTAAAGGATGCGTCCCGTTCAGTCACAGGGATATGAAGATATCTAGAGGGCAAATAGGGTTTACTTGTTTTCAAACCATATAATTTAATTGACCCGAGTCAATGACATACATGTGTATAGATTACCTGCAGCGTGGACCGTACCAGCATCCACCCTTCTGAAAATATCTACATATTTGAGCAGAAGGCACAGCTGGCCAGTCATGTTGATAGTTACACCTTGAACCATATCTGCAGGAACCGTTCAAAAAGTGCCTGGAAAACAGTATGAATAGAAGTAGGCCCAGACATTTCAGCGTTTAGTTCGATCTCACCAGCACCACCATGTGTATCCAAATGGGGGGGGGGGGGAAATACAGTGTTACTAGGCTACAAGTCAAACAAGTTCATTGGTCGTCGTTCCCCATCATTAGGCTAGTCATGCAATTCACCTGCAACTCCCACTCCTATCCTTAAAGTAATGTCGATAATGATTTAAGGATCCATAGTGTGCCATCATTGGGAACTAGCATTAATGTGCCGCAAATGTCTAGAGAAAGGGACAGTAGGATCAACCGTCACCCTCAACAACCGTTAACTTTTACGTCACACATTTTCTGGAGAAAATCCAAGAGATATCGTGGCCGCTGAGCATGGAAGCGCGACGAAACAATCTCATCCAGACGACATGCAAACTTCAGAGACACGCTTGATTTGGGTATAAAGAGGGCAGAAGTGATTTAAAAGTAAAACATAAAATGCTTACCGACACACTAGACCAGCACGCAAAGATGAAAACTGATCTGTCCTCGGGTCCATTATCTCCAGCTTTCGGATTAGCTTCTCACCAGCTTAGATTTCGTCGACTAAATAGTTAGCAGGCAATGCTTTTGCTAATTACTGATGTCGTCAATGAACCAATTGAAACGTGTATCTACTTCCTTTAATGACGTGGATAACCGAAATTAATACAAATCAAGAATGCATTTTCAAAATACACCCGTTAAGGTCTTGTTTTGTATAATCAAATAACCTGTGGAATTTTTTTATAACTCAGTCCTTAATCATTTATTCACGTAATTGTTTTGGCACATTGCACATACACTACAATATAAAATTTGCAATGTGTAGCCTACTGATAGTATTTAAGGCAAAATGTCAGATATTACCAATTATCAGACATTGGTACATGTGATAAAGTGAAGGAAACATACAACATATAGAGGTAGTTAGGGTTTAAGAGATAATAAAACAAGATTTTTTTCATTGACCTTTCAAAGTAAAGTTTGTTTATATTGATAGACATATCAAGTTTCTATACATTAATGATATAGTCCATCAAACTATGTATTTGAAAATAGATATATTAAAAACCATTTGCTTTTACAACATAAATCAATGAATTGTGGAACTCGAAAAATGGTACTCTGGTATTGTGGTCAACAGTTGTGACAGTACATCAAACCATTGTGATGTCACACAATCAATACATTGATCTAATAATTGTCATCAAATTAATAGGGATAGCATGCTACATTGATTTTAGTATAACTCCTGTCAAATTTATCAAATTTGTAATGTTCAGATTAAAGAAAATGTTAGGTTACTTATATTTGGTGCATTCTTACACTCAATACAGACATGCACTCGTGAAATCTATGCTTGGTACAGTATACATCCAATAGATTTTTCATTCACTCATAACAATAACTAAGGAATCTTAAAATACATTGGGGAGAACTATTTGCCTGGCTAAAGAGAATACCCCCTCGAAATAAAGGAGTGATGCAATTCTATTCACCAATTCTGCGTAGAATCTGTGCAGCATAGCCCATTTATCACAGCTCAGTGAGCTCACTAAGTGAACACCTCAATCACCCAACTCAAGACACTGTTCTCACAAAAATGTACACAGTATAATGGTATCACACAGATGCAGCCACTTGCGTGAGCTTTACCCTGCTGGAGCCTGCCCAGTTTTCTTTTTTTGCTATTCTGCCTCCAAAAAACCAAGCAAAATACATTTCACACCTAGTCTTTTTTTAACATAGAGCCCGAAAATAACTCTGCTACCAAGACCCTGGCATGTCTCATCTCCATACAGTACAAACAGGCAGCTCTGATCACTTGTGCTAATACTCTTGTATACAAACATTGGCAGAGTACAGAGTAACACTGCCACTGAAAGGCCAGGTTCTGTCAGGGCACTGATATGGGGTCAGAATGAAATGGGAGCTTACCCCTGAGGAACCAGAAAAACAGCGCCTCTTCAAACACAACATACCATTCAAACAGTTCAGTGACCTTTTTTTTGCGCAACGAGGACTTGCGAAACATGATTCCACATACACTTATGATTTACATTATTATTCTTCTGGTAATTCTGATATCAAAAGGGTATTTGCCGATTACCTTAAACCTACAATGTAACTACAGTATTACCACTCAAGCACCTCAGCCACAGACACACACACATACACAAAACAGTAAGTCCATGTCTGGAGCAGTGCTTCCCTAGAATTTCAGTTTGAAAAAAACAACACTTCAGTCCGTAACCATATTGCTCATAAACCCACAACAACCGTTTGTGGAGTTTAAAAACTAGTACATGTCTTTGTAGATCTCCTGCAACAGAGGGTGGAGCGAGGTCTCAGACTCAGTTTTTTTAATCTTCTGAACCAGCTGAACATTCTCTGTGACCAGCTGTCGGAGGTCGGCCATCTTTTGCAGCAGCTTGGGGAAGAGGTAGAGCGAGTCAGAGTGGTTGGTCTGGAGGTGCAGATCAAGGGCCTGCAGTATCCTGTCCTGACTCTGTTCCACCTGCTTCACGTTTATCAGCCCTGGGCGATCTGCAAAAAGACACCGACAGTATTAGCAGCCACCATGATGGCATTACAGAGTGGCCCTTTGATAGGCCGAAAGCAACACAACCAACAATTGGTCACATGTACCCCCCTCACCTCCACAGAGTATGATGGCTGCAACAAACAGTGCCAGGTCACTGTCGTCCAACTCCAGAGCATTGAACTTTAAGGCAAACTCAAACTTGGGCTCCATTATCTCACTGAAGGGCTTCCTTAAACTTCGCAGGAACTCTCTGGTCACAAATCCTTTGCCATTGGCCACCAAAAGTCCATCTTTGTTCATGAGCGAGGGGAGCATGGCGAAAATAGCCTCATGCACGCCATACTTCAACAAAGTCACCTGAAGAAAGCAAAGTCCTTTTAGTACAAGTAAAAAGAGAAAACATTTAAAAAAACAAATTGGGCAATGTGCAGGTTATTCCCAAGAAAAATAAACATCTGTCAGCTGAACGTCATTTAATCTATAAATAAGTCATTTTATGAAGAATTGCTTGTCGTTTCAGAAGAAAAAAACATATGAAACCTGGTCATTGAGGAAGAGGTCCACAAAGCCTGGAATGGACTTGGCAAACTCTGTGAGCTCCCTCACAGTCTCCACTGTAGTGCACTGGCAGCGGTAGAACACATGGACCCCAATCTCCTTGGTCAGGGGTGCCCCCGGCACCAACTGGCTCCATACTAAACCGCTCTCCGCTTTCCATAGGGTGTCCATGTCATAGATGACAAAGGGCTGCAAGGGGGAGGGATCATTAAGGTTACTGTAATGCAGCTGAGGCCCACTATCCTATTCCTTTCTACATTGCAGCTGTTTGCAATTGGTTGCAATTGACAGAGGACTACAACTCTGATAGGGAATATTGATATGTCAATGATTCAATAATGTATGAAGAAGTGACCATTTTAGAATTTTTTCAAAATGGAATTAAAGTCACGAATACTATGTATTGGATGATGAGTGCAGAGTCCTGGATGAATTGAGCGATCCAGCAGTAGACATACCGAGGTGCTGTTGGTCTTGCCCGTGAGGATACTGCGGGCCTTTTTCTTGGTCATACTGAGGTTTTTCGAGTAGGCTGCGTTGACCTGTTTGGCCAGCGTCTTGAGGTCTGCACCTTTAGGATTGCGGAGGTTCTGTTCCTCTGCCTGTAGGCCCGCCACCAGCTTTTTCTTCTCAGCTTCAGGCATGCGTCCATACCGGATTGCTGATGTGCAGTGCAGTGCAGACACACACACGTCAATGAGTCACTCAACTAAATTAAGTTGGCACTTCAAGAAAAAGTTGTATGTTATCTCACCATCGTGAGACATTCCCAAAGATAGGCACTTCTGGAATCTACAATATTGGCACTTATTCCGATTCTTCTTCTGTATCTTGCACGCACGCTCGCAGCGCTCGTATTCCAGTTTCATTCGGATGGTCCGTCGGAAAAAGCCCTGGGTCACAAACAGAAATAGGTTCAACCAAACCCACAATGAACCCATTGTCACACCGTCTTGTTCTGAAAGTCTGCCATCACAGTGTAATCCACTAATACACATACCTTGCAGCCCTCACAGGCATGCACACCGTAGTGGAAGCCAGAGGCCTTGTCCCCGCAGATTTTGCACTCCACATTAATCCCAGCCCCTGCGGCCTCTTCTCGGCCCAGGCGAAGCTGCTCTGACAAGGACGGCGACGAGGTATGGGAGAGATCTGCATAAGGAGGAATCAAGGTAGAGTGTGTGTGGGTGTCAGGGCTTTCAGTAGGCCAAAGCTTGTTTAATGAAAGGCCTGGATTAGTTGCATCAATGAAACTCTTCTTGTTAAGATTTGCCAGATACTCACACACAACAGATACCCACCCATGTGATCAAGTTGCAACCTGGGAGTGTCCACACCTGACAATGAATGCACCCTGGCGTGATTCAACTCATAGCTGCTCAACCAGATGCTAAGGAAAAGCTAGTGTCATACCTGTGTAGTTGGGGGATGATGCACGGCTGACGTGATTCTTGAGTTCTTTTCCATCCTGCTTTGTGGCTTCCTTTTTAGCTTTCTGCTTCGGCCCTTGAGATACAGGCGAGCGTTCTCTGTCCACTACTTTCTCCTCCTCTTCATCATCCTCATCATCAACAGCTTCCCTGGTTCTCAGCTCTTGCAGCTCTGGGACCTCCGGCGAGTCCGGCCCATTTGCACAGTTCGAGGCCCCCGACGACTCTGGGTCCTTGGGGGACTTTGGCTCACGTGTTCCGTTTACACCATCCGGCAGCTTTCTGGCAGTATGCTGAAACGCATCCATGGCTCCTGTTCAGGGTGGTACAGAAGCTACCGTCCTGTCACGTTGCCAACATAACTCCCCTGGGAAGAACGCAGAAGGACTGGTGTAAGGCAAAGGTTGTTGATGGCTCAAGATAAAGACACGATTGAACGTGGAAACATGGTAAAAGCGATCCATGAACTGTACTAGCTAATCCGTTAATAACACACAGCCATTTGACACATTAGCAAATACTTGGAAACACCTTTCAAGATCATAGAAAGTTCAAGGTAACACCAAGGGGCTAATTTACAATGGAATTTGGGGGAAATTGTGCAGCACAGCCAGCTGCAACAGAAGTGGCTGTTTTCCAAAGTAGCACAATAATAAATCGGATAATTCAAAAATCATAATTTCAGTTTATAACAAGCACACATTTTTTTCCCGCTCTTAAATCTTAATGAAATGATCATAGGATTAAATATCTATAATAGCTGTTACAAACAAGAGTATGAATAGTGCCAAGAGAGGCAGGGACACTAAACAACAAACCAATGAAATTCTTCTTTTTTTAATCAATAAACAACAAAACAGGTAAAACTACAAATAAGTTAAGATTCGCTAAAAATAAACGCTTTGTATCGCTAAACATAATTATTTATAAAGATATCGTGGTCGCATTAAGTTGATATCTCTTAATTATTGTTTTATTATATCGTTTTAAATTGGTAGTCAAATTAATGTTGGGTCTTTAGGGTGCTGTACCACCAGTCTCCACTACGCGTAGCTGCCTGCGCTTCAATCCGAGTCTGGCCCCTGGGAGGACAGACCCGCCACAACCAATGAGTACGTTCCGCGAATAGATTTAACCCCACAAATAGAACCAAATCCAAAGTATCATCCAATGCACATTTGAAAATACTTTTAAACCGTAACATTATAAAGTAGACAGACCTGTATAACCCAGTTTGTATGAGTCAGACATGGGGCTGTGACCCCCTTAAGGGCATGTCCTTGGAACCCGTGAAGCAGATGCAAATTATCTGCCTAACGTTGTACCAACAACGAAATAAACCAGGATCGGCTGTTTACGTCCATTTCAACGTCATCGTTTGAATACATTCTCAAAAATGTAAAAAATCCTCTAATCCTTTATCAGCTATAGAACCCAGTGGTATCCATTTGGTTTTGCCAATCTATGCCAGGAAATATCCTGTGAATAGTGGTTCTGTTGAGACATGCCATGCCCTGCAGAAAACAACCTGTCACACTTGCTCTAACAATGGCCATCTAGTTTTATTTTTTGCATTAACTATTCTGTGACTGAATGCAGGACTTCGTGGGATTCCCTGAGGTCTAGTTTTGCAAAGTAAGACAGATCTACTTTAAGGCACTCAACAGCTGTATTACAAGTATCGTATGCGTGTGTGCAGGACTGAGTTAGTGGACGACAGCTAGCCTTAAGCTAACACTACGAGCCTTATTGACTAAAGACGAGCTAGCAGCAGTCCACTGTTAACGTGGCTGACCCAAATTCCAATGTTTGCTTTTAGCATTAAATTGCCTAGTTTATACTTTGCTTACCTTTCACAGTGTTACTGCTTTTTCAAAGGCGTTGAGTACGAGAAGTATCCCCGGTTTAAACAAGTAGCTGCCACCAAAGATACAATACAAGCACTGTCGAAGACTGATTGTTGACAAGTTGTTTGTAGACAGTGACTAGCTGGACTTAGCATTAAGAGCTAGCGTTTGGAGCTCCCGAGACATAATGACGATACTCTTCATTTCTTACGTCAGCAGAATTAAACCAAGTGGTTGCACTCCTACGTGCTACCATATCATCCACAGATAACACAACCAAAGGCAAAGTCAACTGATATCCTTAGCTGTGCACTCCTAACCCAACTCTTCGTGTTGCCTTGCGTCATTCCTCTCCTTCGCCTGCCGCCCAGTGCAAGCACAGAGAACAGCATCCCATCCTTTCTCTTATTAAAATCATGTATTCACCAATTGTGCAATTCTCGTAATACCGGTATATTATAACACCTTAAATATACAAACTAAACACTGCAACTATTTGCTACTAAATCTAAAAAAACAAACTGAATCAGTATTTAACTTCAAACAACCATCGTTGGAATTTGATTTTTGGACATGTAGTTGGCCCTCATTGACAGATGATGTCCCTGTTTGCTTGATAAAAACAACGCATGAAATTACTCACTGATGACACATTTCTTTACTGTGAACTAATTATGCAAGCCTACTTGAAAACACAGGAAGTAAAAATCGTCGTGCGCCAAGACTGTTTAACACTTCAGTAACACAATTACATGTTGTTTGTGTTTAATATATCCAAATGAAAACAGTTAGGTGACACGTATCTAGTTAAATATAAGAACACACTGAGGGATTAAACCATTTTCTTTACAACGAGAATACCGAGGAATCTCTGACGTGCACTCTCTTTTTAAATGTTGGTTAACCGACATGGAAACAGGAAGTATGAAGACATTTTTTTTCTTTAGTTCTGTTTTTTCCTTTTCCTGTGTATGCGAGGATATATACATATATATGATATTAAAATTTGAGAGCTTCTGAAGTTATGATGAGCTTGACTGGAAAAAAAATCAAGACGTTTGACAGGAAAAATCGATTTAACTTCATAAATCTATATTAGAGCCTTACTAAATGACAGATTAGTTACATCCTACCAAAGGTACTATGATACACTGACTTGCACTTTTATTTTTTTTACTGGAAATGCTCTATTGATCAGGGTCGCACTTTGCCATTCCTATTACCCATGTATTGACCAAACTAACCAAACATAAAACAGACATTAGTTAAGCAACAATTGATGCAACATATGCATGCACAATGCATAAAATAGTGTAAGGTGGTGAAGGTTAATCCAATATTTAGCACAAATGTCAGTAAACTCAGTTTCGTTTTGGTGTGGCTATACCTTCTTGAGTTGTACCCCACCTATTTACACTACCTATCTCCCATGCAGAACCCTCCATGGTAGGAGTGTCGTGCCATAGCCTAGTCCCTCGCACGTTGGCTCCAATTCTACTACTTGATCCACAATAACTGTCTCTGATGTGGCTCTCTCAGGGGATGTCCATTTCTCCATTGGACGCCTGCGAAAGGCGTTTCTCGTCTCCGCAGCCCGCCCCGTTGTCCAGGTTCTC
Organism: Gadus macrocephalus; assembly: GCF_031168955.1. Classification (NCBI taxonomy): domain Eukaryota; kingdom Metazoa; phylum Chordata; class Actinopteri; order Gadiformes; family Gadidae; genus Gadus; species Gadus macrocephalus. The sequence continues at coordinate 17,515,631 of NC_082382.1, forward strand.
CTTGCTCTCCTCATCTTTCCCTTCTGCACGCGGCCGGAGACGCAGCCCTGGGTCCCTCTGGCAGGGCATCGGGAAGGATGAGTAGGAGCTTCCTAGAGATGGTCTCTTCTCTAAAGAGAGATAGGGGACAGGGGAAGCAGTTAGGACAAACTGGAAAGAGAGAGAGAGAGAAGAAGAGAAGAGTCTGTATTTTTTTAAATACTAGGTCGATAGTGAATAGTGATGACGTGCCTGGCATTTTTGTAACAGAAACTCAGTGCATAGTTAAAGCTATGGAAGGCAATTTGGAGAAACCAGGTTTTTGACAGATTTGAAAGTATAAAACAAAACCTCAAAATCCTCCATTCAGGCTTCCCTCCAAAGCCACTCCCCCAAAACATTTGACTAGCTGTAGGTCTGCTTAGCTTTGTTGAAGACTCTGGTCATGCACAACGGGTGCACCTGGGTAGGTAGATAGACAGGTGAGCCATCCAACCATTATTCGGATTGAATTGAATTATTAGACAGGCATACTATAGGCCGCGTCAGCCACAGATACCAGTTTTTTGTTTTTCTTATGAGTATTTGATTTATTGACTGCGGTCATGGTGCAAAGAGAATTATACAATTGGTACAATTTAAACAAATAAAAAATGCTTCTAAAATAAATTGCCTACCCTGGCTATAAAGGTCCAGTGTGTAGACTTGTGCAGCAAATATCTGTGAGGCAGGTGACTGAATTCCCACCCCCTCACCTCTCTATTTCAAATGGCTACTATGGCCTGTACAGGCCCGTGTTGTGAAGTGCCAGTTGGTACTTCCAAAACACGTCATCACCTACATGCTGTTGCAGTAGAAGGAGTGTCAAGTGATAAGGTTCCTTGATAGAATATATATATATATTTACTTATTAAGTCTGAAAATTTAAAATAGTATAGTGTAGCAAAAAATAAAGTGGGTATTAGTTTATGCCAAGTCCATTCAGCTAGATGCCACTGACTTGAAGCACTGCACCTTTAAACGCCACTTAGATAACAAAATCAAGCACAATGTCTGTGAAAGTGGAAAGGAGCTGTTGTTATTAAGCCCCATAGTGGCTTTGTCTTAAAATAATTCCAGATTTTTCAAATTGGTTTATAGGTAAGAAATTCTTATTAAACATCTGCATTTACATTAAAATACAGTAACTTTATAAAATGCACTTCTTATCAACTGTAATACATGCACTGCAATACTACACTTTGAAAAGGCTGTTGTTTTTTAATGGCCATTAAAAAAATAATCATGGCAATATGAGTACCTATAATGATTCCTGATCATTTGTTGAGCTTAAGAACAGAATGATAGCCATACCTCCTGGGCCAATTGGACGCATCAGTCTGTTCATCTGAACATTCCAGTGTTTCACATTGGTGCTGGCTTGGCGAAGCTTCCTCTGGGCAGCCTATCAGGAAGAAATCAGCAAACCAGTCAACCAATGTCAATACTGTGCTATATACTGTATATATATATATATATATATATATATATATAGCGTTTCCCACAGGATTTTTGGAGACTATGGTGGAAGCCTCGCAATCTTCTTGGGGGGTCCCCCCCGGGAGAAAAATTTGAATAGATTTCATTTAAATGCATCAATCTGGTGAATTTTGAGAACTACAATATGACATATCAATTACTGACAAATGACTTACAAACTGCTGGTACTGATATGATTGTTGATGACACAATGTAAAGGGTCATACTAAATGGGGTTGAGGATTTTTTTTCAGAAAGCATTTAAGAAAAGATGAAAACAAAAATAACAACACAATGCTGAGCGTTTATACTATTAGTTTATTATTATTATAATTATTAATAATAACCAAACATCTCTCAGCCCCCCTCCTCCAACACACACAAATTAGGGCCTCTTGAGAAGTGCAAAACGGAAGTAGCTTTGTGGGCTCTGGCGCTTTTGCTATTACACCGGCGGAAAAATGACTCTTACGCCTGACGCAAAGCTGAAATGGATTGGTCTGAATACCAGTAGGCGTACTTTGGGCGTAACATGCAATAAACCAATGAGAGTACCATCTCCCATCCCCTTTAAGAGCCATGATCGCATTTGAAACTGACAAGTTGATATTTTGCAGTCTCCCCTGAGACAGATGCATGACCACATGAATTTCAAAATGTAAATGGCTCAGTTTATGTCCAAATAATATGGCCTAGCTCACACATGGAATATCGTTTTCTTCTACAACTTCAGATGAATGATTAGATTAATGATATGCTGCAAAACATTAAAAAACATTGTTTGTTACCAGTATTGTATACATTATCGTTATCGACTTGTGTTCCTAATATGCATTTATCCCCCCTTAATATACATTGCCATGTACTCTATTATGCGTTAGCCTACGTGTTTAGTTTGCGTGTGTTTAAACAGACACATGCGCGCCAAGCATTACTCATTCATTCTTTTAAACATTCACTTGCGGTAAAACTACGTTTCCTCAGGATCAAATACTGATCATTCCTAAAAGTTATGAGCTTGTACACGATGTCTGTGTCAAGAAAATATGTGTTTGCTGTACAGTGTTTGCAGATGCATTGGTTTAAAAGTACAACCTATTACCACTGTATCAGCTGTTCTTTCCCAAATAATTTAACCAACATTATCGTTTACCCTAAAACGGGATTTTGCTTTGGAAGGCTGGGATATACCTTGCTCGAGTTTGTTATTGTTATTATTATTATTATTATTATTATTATTATTATTATTATTATTTAAACGCATGGCATAGCCTACTACAGTGTACATTCAAGGAGCCCCTATGAAAGAAAATGGCTAATTGTTTGCATGTTTCTGCTGTCTATAGCCTACGTGTGTGCAAGCTTATGTTACAGTTCCAACCTGCCTAGGCATGTCAAAATACCGGTCAGTGGCGCAATTGCAAAATCGATCTGCAAAATAGCCCCATGTATCATTTGCGCCAGAACACGCCTCTGCTTTTCGCCGACGTGCCTCTCAGAGCTTAAGTGTAGCGGTGCAATTTGCTGCGGGGGAAAATCAGCTTTGCGCCAGGTGCAAAATAGCAACGATACATGCCTTGATGTAGAAAGTCAATTGTGCTGGGTGCAAGATAGGGCCCTTACAAACACAGCTGCCCTTAATACAGACTGCTAGGTTTAACTCAAACCAAGTAACACAGATATGTTCAGTTTGTCTTTTTATAATTAATTTTTTTATTGAAACTATGGCGGCCGAAAATAGAATATGGCGGTGCGCCATAGTCTCGTCAATGTGTGGGAAACACTGTATATATATATAAATATATATAGCTTTTAATAATAAATAACTCTTAACGCTAAGTGCAGCTAGAAAAAAAAAAACGACTTAAACACATTTTCAACATTACTTGTTTTGTATCTTTGGTGGAAGCGATTAAAAATATAAATAAAAAAATTAATGAACTCAATATTTGTGACCTGTAATGTTATATATATATTTCCATTTATTAATTAATTTAATCTGGCTAAAATTGTGTGTAAGAAAATATAGCTATTGTCCCCCTGTCAATTCAGTTTCTCGAAAATCTTAAATTTGAATTGCTTAAACATATCCACTCTCTTAGACATCACTGTGTTGTTTATTAATCATCTTACCACCACGTCCTGGTCGACCCGGTAGCGATTGGCGCGGACTGTCTCCAGCTGCCTCTGGGCCTCGTCCAGCTCGCGAGACTTTGTCTCCATCTCCTGCTTAAGCTCCTGCTTCTCCCGCTGGGTCTTCACGATGTACTCTTCCTGCTCCTCCTGCAGGGCCATCAGAGCCTTCATCTTCTCCTCTTCCTCGGCCAACAGCCTGGAAGCAGGATGAATATTGTGACAGATTTAAAGGTTTAGACTCTTCTGTATTTATTGCATTTTTTGTTTTTTAATTGACCATTGTCCAGATAAAAAGGCCTGAAGAAACCCATACTGAAACTTAATGCGGTCATCTAATTTAATCAAAACCTATGTACAATGCGTAATCGACACCAGAACCGCAACACAAATAAATGAGGTGTGACTGCAAGGCACCTGATAACTTCCCATGTTAACTGTACTGTACTTCCTCAGCAACCAAACGGGATCTTCGTCAGTCCAGAGGAGCTCCACTGCATAACATTATCAATGCCACCAGAAAATGAAGCAAAGCCCCAAACAAATTCCCACAAGGCTTTCCATACCACAGTCCCATTTGTACATCTCAAAACGGTGTATTCCTGTCATAGACAGATCATTTGTGTGCGTCAATGTGACAGCATATTAGTTGCTGGGTTTACCCGGTTTGGGCATAGCGGAAGGCCTCCTCATCCATCCTGGCTTTTATCTCAAGCTGCAAGGCCTCCTTCAGGTGTTTCTGCATCTCCTCCAGCTCGTGGATCCTCTTCTTCTGCCTCTCTGCCTCCTCCTCTTTCAGAACCATCTCTGCCTGCATGCTGGCCCGTGCCTTCAATCAGACCAACCGCGAATCAGTCCACAGACTGTTTACAAAAGCATTCAGTAAGACGTGTAATGTCGTGAACACTGTAGAGCTCTACATCTTAAATCCTTTCAAAGTAGATGGGTGGTTAATTCATTGATTATTCAAATATTCATATGCTTGGACTATTTGTCTGTCACCACTTTTCCTTTTTTTTTTAACCCACACTTGCTGATTCAATCCTTCCACCAACATAAACAATCACCTCTCTGGTCGAACTAGTTGACCTCCTTCCCTCTTCCAGTTCCGCCAGACACGTGCCCTTTCACAGCAGATGCCCCCTCCCCTCCGGAGTCCCGCCCCCCCCGCCCCGCCTCACCTCCTCCGCCTCCCGGAGCTGGATCTCCAGGGTCCGGTGGAGCTGCTCGTGCTGCTCCCGCCTCTTCTGCTCGTCCTGCTCCTGGAGCACCTGGGCCTGCTTCTGCGCCTCCCTGAGGACCTCCAGCTCAGCCAGCTTGTGCTCCCTCTCCTCCTGCAGGGCCCGCAGCCTCTGCAGCTCCTCCTCTTTGTCCAGTCGCCTTTTTTCGCGCTGTTCCCGCTGCTCCCTGCGTTTCAGCTTCAGGTCCTTGTGGAGGGAGGTCTTCCCCTCCACGTACAGACGGATGGCTGTCTGAATGGCTACCGAAAGGAGAGGAATGAAGAGGAAAGGTTTGATGGCTTTCATAGAGGGATAATCTCTTTAGACAGATAGCTGTTTGAATAAGAAGAGATTTGATGAGAGGAGAGTAGAGGAGAAATTACAAGAGCAGAGATGTGAGAGAGAAAATATAGGATATCTATTAGTAGATTAGGTCACTGACCGGTGGTCCATTCTTGTCTCTGCTTGGTGTCTGAGGCGCTCATCTCATAAGTCTTTGAAAGAGTTTTAAGACAGAACATACACCTCTTCCCATCTCGATCCGGCAATACCTACATAGAAAAATGTATCTCATTTTACTCAAACGATTAAACAAAATGTAGTCCTTTGTAATAATAAGTAATTACTGCTTAAAAAAGGAAAACCAAACAAAATATTACTATCAGATGATAACACATCCGGTCAAGCATGTTCTTCTTGTCAGAGCATCTGTCTCAGCTGTCCCACCTCCACACAGCAGTTCCCATCCAGAGTGATATTGCCATGGCATTCCTTCCGGTCCTCTCCAGAGTAGTAGGCCAGGCTGCTTGGTCTCAGAGTGAACCATCTCTCCTTCCAGTTTCTTCTCAGCTGGCCCTTCTTCCACAGGTAGCCCTGGGGGCACCCGACCCAGTCAACCACAGATAAGCAATGGCGCCAAACATGGGAACTCAAAGGAGATGAAGGGAGTTTCTTACCTCCTTGAGCACGTCCCCGACTATTTCTCTGTATATCTCCTCGATAGCCATGCTGGTTATGTCCTTATCCATCCCTCTGGTTATCTTTCCAGAGTTCATCATCTCCAGAAAACCCCAAACACTGAAGCCATTCCGTTGCACTACATCTTGGGAAGTGAAGTCCTCTAGTTCAACACAGTTCAACTCTATGCTCATGGCCATGCATACTTTCTTAAGGAGGTACTCCACCTGATAGAAGGGGAAGTTGATGTCTTAGTCAACGCAGCTTTGGAGGAGAAACAATCTGAGCATTCCAAATAGAACAGACAAAACATTTTGCACAAGAAGCCCAACTATTGAATCAAATTAATTATTGTGATCTAAGCATAATGGTGTTGTATTTAAGCAGCTACAGAGAGGTCTTACAAAAAGGGTGGCTATCAGTTTCATCTTGTGATAGTGTGACTACAGGAAACCAGAAAGCGTGCTGCAAGTAACACACAAAAAAAACCACACTGCATAACGAGCGCAGAGCGTTTCATAATGTCGCCATGCAACTCTCTCATGGGCTTTTTGAAAAGCTAGCCATATGGAAACCTTCCGTATGCAGGGACATATACAATATCAATCAGCATTCAATTAGAAAGGCATCAGAATATTAATTATCAGCAACTAGTAAAATCGGTGTTCTGATTATGGAATTATCCATCCAATTTATCAAGGGTTGTCCATGATCAACGCTCAAGCTGAGTACCTCATCAGGGACCATCACCAAAGGGTATTTATCCTCCGAGAGAAAATTGAAAAGACACCAGAGCCGAAAAGCATCTTTCTCCGGGAGCACAGTCGTGGTGCTCCTGTCTGGCCGGTAGTTTTTCTTCGCTGTGAGGGTCCAACACAGCTCATCAACGTTCTCTTTGTTGAATGCACCCTCTTCCACCTTGAGACACATATTCACATAGGATCATGTTAGTAGCCACACCACGATCATCATGTCAAAATGTAGAGGGATACAAGGGACCGAGCTGTATCGAGACGCGTCCATACCTTGTCGAGGATATATTTGGTGAGGTAAGGCATGTAGCCCTGGCTGGACACAGGGCCATCATCATCATCCCTGAAGTGCTCCTCCAAAGCTACTGGGTCGTGGGGGATGGACAAGACTGTGCACAGGTTATGGGACAGCACCTGGGAAATACATCACTCAACGTGTCAACACATAGAATGTATGTGTTTATGTGTGTATATATATTGGTACGTGTTGGGTAAATACCTCTTATGGCAGTTACACAAGTTATGTGTTGGCTATGAAGAATATCAGTCAGCATTGTCAAGGCATTAAAGCAGGGGTAGGCAATTTGGATAAAACAGCCAGAGTAAGCAAGATAAAAATAGAGTATAAAACTGAAAACGTATGGCAATAGGTTTGCTTAGTTTTGTGGAAGACTCACAGAAAGAGCGAGTGATAAACCATCCATCATTTAATTTGGCTGAAAGAAGTGGTTGGTTAGGCTTATTACAGACGAGACATAGCCATAGAAAGCTGAGAGAAGAGAGAATTTCAACAAATATATAAAAAAATGCTGCTTAAATAATTTCCTTCCTTTCCTTCAACCAATATCACTTTCTCATTATTTCCTCAGAACCTTTTGAAATATTTATGATCAACCTTTACAAGGAACTGAAACATAAATTATGTTTTCTGGACATGTCCTGACTTTGCAAAAGCTAATTTTGCAAAAAAGATAATTTGCAAAAGCACGAAAGCTTTTTATTTTGAATAATTTGCGAATAATTTGCAATAAATATCAACCAATGCTTTAATCTTGTTGTATTGATGTATTATTTAGTCTAAAATCAGGCTTATACATTGAAAATAAATGATTGCTCAATCATTTAAATTTGTTAAGAAGTTACAGTCTGAGGAGGCATCTAGTTTTTCAGACTCACAGCCTCCATGTTTTGAAACTCAACCACATCCTGTCAAGTGTCTCAGACATATCTGATGGATCCAAGACCGCTGCATGTAACAGGCCATTCGATATTTCAGAGAAAATTAGGTTTCGATGGCCCCTGAGCCTAAAAGACATAGCAGCCGGCTGCTTGCTTGCATGCGTTCGAGGGATAAGCTGAGTCACAGGGCTCTGTTTTGAACAACAGTACCAGAGAATGGCTGAGACGGCTGAATGTACCCCCACCAGAGTGACATCACTACGAAATCAACAGCGGTTTCTTTCACCGATGGACGTCGTGTCCACATGTTCTAAACCTGCCAGTCTGCTCCTTCCTGGTACTTTTTCACACTGCCTTGTGTGACGTACATGCTGTGGTCGATGGGAAGATCTCTGGCCGTGCCAGAGTACTGATTGCTCGGCCTGTCGCTGTTACATCATGTATAGGCACCACTCTTGAGATGAGGGCTCCCATTCATATACAGGCTGAAAACAATCTGTGGCTCTCCCACTCTTAGTATTCGTGAGACAGAGATGTTTATTGTATGTCCCTTCTTTTTGGGCAGAGGCCATTTCACTCGACACTACGAACAAATTGTCAGCAAAATCATTGTTTAAGAGCTGAGTGCCCTAAAAGTTCTGTTTACACTAATTCGATATGCTAAGTAGACTACTTTCCTCAAGCAGTATGGTATGTAGCCTATTACAATAATAATTTGCTAGACTACGTTCCTTTGGATAAAGTTCACATCCATCCTCCTTACAGCAAGAACCACATGTTGATACAAGGTTAGAAACTGGACTCCCAGGGCCTACAATAATAGTGTAAATATGATCTTATTTAATTTGAGTTAAAGTCCTCACCTTGAGCTGAGACTTGGACACCTTACCACTCTTCTCCAGGTCCAGAGCAGTGAAACCATACCAGATAGACTTGAGAAGCTCTGCGCGAAGCTCCATGACTGCAGCAATATCACTCTGTTGTTCACTCCTTTCACACTTTTTTCTTCCCTCTACTCTCGTTATTTGCGGTGACAGCCACCCCCACTAGGTGTAACAGAGACCTCTATCTGTACCAGTTTATTCTCAGCGCCCTCTCCTGGTATTCAACTGTTACTTTCATGACGTGTGTCTGCACAACCAGCGCAACAAGTACCCACGGACGGTCGTACTCGTACCAGGCCTACTTGTTTTTTGAAATAACAGTCCACTGTCGCTCTTTATTTGACAAGATAACTGCATTTTTTTTAAATTGTTTTCTTTAACTCCACAATGGTGGGCATTGCAGATCGTGAGGGAATAGGGCTACAAAGATCTACAAATGTACCGTTATCCAACGCTTTGTTGCTAACTGTGTTATCTTGATTTAATTAGTTGGCTATTTATTTACATGAATTTGTTTGTTGGCATTTATTGTGCAATATCTGATAAACTATCCAGCTTCAGCGGATGACTTTGTAAACTGCTTAGGCTTTTTTTTTTCTTTTTTTTTTGGGCTGCGGAGGAAGAAGTTGTAGCCTATCATTGCTGCGTTTGCTTCTATAATCTTTGCTTTTATAATATGTCCATGGTTTGCTTGCATATTCTGTGCAACAATGTCGCAAGGTGATGAAAGTCTCTCTAGTGTATTTTTTTTAGTAGCTATTAAAATAATATATGCAGAAGGCCTGCCTTACTTATCAAACATCGTCGTTACCGCTGGTAACTTTCCCTATCGGGTGAAGATAAATGACAATTTTGTCACTATCATAATTTTTAAGGGTGACGGGTTTATTACCTCTGAGGCGGAGTGATACTGAACTGTGCAAAGGAATTAGACGTCATAGCCGTGGTATATATGGTATAATTACAATTACAATTAGGGCATTTAGCAGACGCTTTTATCCAAAGCGACCATCGGTTAATATACACACATTGACACACCGACGGCAGTCAACCATGCAAGGCGACAGCCAGCTCGTCAGGAGCAGTTAGGTGTCTTGCTCATCAACACTCACTAATCAACACGCTAATATACCACCGCTATGAAACAATCAGATAGCTTGGTTAGAACTACCCGTTTTATAAATATCTCTATATTTATGTATCGCAAAATACCATATGTGTATTTTTATTTTACAAAACAGCAATATTTTGCAACACAGTGTTAAAAACAGCAACTGCGGCAAACAAATCACGTGGTAAAACATTCTGGATTCGTTACCATGGAAATGTTTACTCGAATCGCTGTCTCATTGGTCAGAAAAACCAAACAGATAGCACAGCTCACTGATTGGTTCCTTTAATATCCAGTGAAGACCAATACAAAAACGCGCTTTTTTCAAACTACTCAAAGTCCAGGAAGTTGACAGGTCCGTGGTGCAAAGAACCAAACGAGACCTTTAAATCAACGCAAAGACAAACGAAGGAGCCATTACTTGGGACTTATTTCAATCGGGAAAAGGGCAAGGACATACTAAAGAACGGTACACCCCCCTTACATCTGGAAAGTATGTATTTGTGTTTAAAACTAACTTAACATCGCATCTTACTTTTCTCCTGCCTCCACTTGTGCTACCAGTGTTGTGCATTGTAACTGTTATCCCATTTGCCCCTACACAACGGACGCCAGTGTTGTTTTAGCATCAATGGGCTTCAATTCCAAGCTTGTTTTCACGTTAAGGAAATGTATCGGGGGCTGTGCTTGTCTTTGGCTAACCATAAAATGTGTCTTCGTTTTGGATATTTGAGTTTGCATGCAGCGTACCCCGATATAACGGCCTTTCAATAAGATACTATCGGGCTAGGTGCTAGCTCTACCTCTGCATTCATAATAGCTCTAGCTCTGCATTCAGATTAATTTTCTTTTGTATGCCATTACTTGTAGTGTTGGCAAGTTTTCCAGGTAGTATATGACCAATGCATTTACTGATGTTTGTTTATTCGAACAAAAGCTCACGTATGTGTTGCATTTTGTTTAATTAATGTCTCATACTACCTTTGCATTCTTTCAACAGCCAACATATTATTCCCGCTCCTAAAGTCATTATGGACCCAATATTAGTACTGGGTCAGCAAAGTCAAAACAAAATCCAAAGTGACTACACCAGGTATGATGGCCTCTTTGTGTAAAACAACTGGTGAAAAGTCATAATGTAAATAGTTTGGCCTGAAATCCATCAATATATGTATTTTCTCTCTACCTAGGTTGAAGAATGAAGAAAATCGGATCCCTGGAGACTCCAGGCCTTCTAAAAATCCAACTGTGCCTCAGTTCCTTAAGAAAGATGTTGAGAACAAGACCCCAGGGAGCACTGGGAATGGCCAAAAGACGACTGTTAAACCGGGCTCAAGCAGACTTCCAGTCCTTGCAAAGTCCCTCAATCTTCAGATCTCAAAGGAATTTGCACAATTCCACAAGAGTTGGGAGGATAAACCTTTGGCTGTAAGTGCATCTTGTCCTTCTGCTTATTAACCCAAATGTTTTATTAACACAAGCACTTTTTTTAAATGTCTGTTTCCCTCTGATATTTTCTTCATAGGGAAAAACCAAGTCTAAACAGCCATGCACCAAGCCCATGCCTTTCAATTTCTCTCAGCCGAGGAGCAAAGGAACGGCACCCCAAAACCAAAGAGTTCTCAGGACATTAACACCAAGGGTTGGCAGTGATGAAAATACATTAAACTCTAGGTATTCAAAGGGGAACAATGTGAATGGAAAAACTCCAAGGAAAGAGGTTGGTGTAGACTTTGCATCGCAGCTCTCTATCGCACAAAAACTGGCTACAAAAAAACCAGAGTCATCTGTTATTCAAGCTCTAAATAGAGATTTGACGGAAAGAATGGAGACATTTAAAGGAACTGGGCCTTCAAGTGCTGTGTCCTCGGCGTCTCATGCTATTAAACCAATGACTTCATCGAAGGTGTCCGTTCAACCGGATGCTAAAACTATGCATCAGTACAACTTTGCGGCCTCGGCCCAGGTGTCCGCAAGCCAAGCGAGTACAGAGGCTTGTCTGAATAATCTGGATCTGCTGAGTATCAAAGACCCTTACAAAAAGCGGACTTTGCATGCTGCTGTTGCTGCTAGTTCTTCTAGTGGTTCAGATGGTATGTACGGTCAATCTTTCCCTCGCATCTTGTTTTCATGAGAACGAGAGCAACTTTTGAAAAATCTTTATTTTTGTTACTTAGGTAAAGAAGCGGTCTTCAACCTTGACCATGCAGCCCTGCTCAGTATCCTGCGAAACGAAGGGGTCGGGGCAAAGCATGTGGGCGTTGCAACCCCAGAGTCCACGAAGCCCTGTAACTATCAAGTACGTCTTATTTGGACTAGCCTTCTATTGTTTACCTGGTATTAATGAAAGCTTGGCATATTTTACTGGTGAGGATTGACAGTGTGACAGCCCTCTGGCACCTCCTGATTGCCAGTATTCCAGGAGGTGATCATTGTAATGGCTACCACCCATGCTTGCTGAGCTATATAAGCTGTAGGAGTCATCCACTTGCTCTCTCTCCTCCTTGACATATGGTTTGTTTAGATTGTTGGGTTAGCTTTGCACATACACCACATTCTATTATTATTGTTAAACTTAAAGCCATGTGTGGGCTCCTCTTTGTCATTCCCTTGAGCCGGACTGTGACAACAGTGATCAGGCAACCATTTTGTGGTTTAAATAATATTCTGTGCCTGAAAAGCAGTTCCGAACACAAGCAGTTTATTTGGATGTTATCTTTTTTTCCAGCGGATATCTGTCATGAAGAGCCACGCAAAGGCTGGAGCCACCCCAGGTTGGCAGAAAAAGATAGTATTATGTTTTCATTCATCACAGCTACTTCAAACTAGTTAAACTTTAAAACTCTATGGTAATGATACAGGGTAAATAGTTGAGCCACTACATTTAATTACTAATAGTTGTTTTACTATTCTTTGTTTTACTAATATTATGATTATTAATTTTCTTTATATTTTTGTTAAAAATTGTGGTGTTTTCTAACAGCCTGTAATCCCAACAGCTTCTTAAGAATTGTTTGGTGTACAGCAAATCTCAGGGATGCTAGCAATGATTTAGTTGATTTCTGCGTTGCATAATCTGTGTTTGTTCTTTTACCCTAGTAGGACCAATGAGAGTGGCCGTGCACTCTCTGGACCCTGCAGCCATGCGAAGCACCATGCATCGGGAGGGGGTGAAGGCCGGGGGAGCCCTGGAGAAAACCCCCAGCAGGACAGCCTGTCCAACAGGCAGGGAAACCTCCATCAACACAGTAAGTCAGTGCCTGAGCATGTTGTCCCTGATGTGATGTGATATGAATTTAACAAGGTCTTTATTCACATCCCAGGCTAGGAGAGTACCTGTGACCAGTCGTCGGGGAGAGTCAGGTATAAATATAAAAAAAATGTACGTTTTGTCAGCGGCAGGTTGGACCGCTGTTGTTGTCGTTGTTTTCTGAAACCAGTTTGCTTCCTCTCTTGTGATTGCACTGGAAACATGGCTTCTTGTGTTATTTTGAAATCATCTCTGGACATGCCACACGCAGGAACCCCCGCCATGAAGGGGACCCCCCAGAGAGTGCCAAACACCAGGAACCAGCCCATGTCTGCCATGGCCAGTGTGCATGTATGTCTGCAGGTTCTGCCCATGTGTTCCTAGCCCTGGCTCCCTTTACAGCAGACCCTTCTCCCTAACTGTGTGTGTGTGTGTGTGTGTGTGTGTGTGTGTGTGTGTGTGTGTGTGTGTGTGTGTGTGTGTGTGTGTGTGTGTGTGTGTGTGTGTGTGTGTGTGTGTGTGTGTGTGTGTGTGTGTGTGTGTGTCTCGGTTTCTATACATTTAGAAAAAGGTTTTTTCGGCACGCCCAGTGTCACACAATCTCCCGGCCTGCCCTTCAGAGCCGCAGCATGAGGTGAGCAGCGGAAAGGAATTAAAGAAACGCTTGTTAATGCCAATCAACTGCTATTGTAGCTGCATGATGAGTTAAATATATGACGTATTTCTGGATTACGCCACAGATCCATCACTAGGATGCTGGTACGGATGAACATTGAGACGATTGTTCTTTTATTGACAGGATGTGGTCCAAAGACTTTTTGAAGATCAGGACGACGAGGAAAACATGGCCATTTCTGACAGAGGACCGGAGTCGCACGCGGATCAACTCGCTGACCTAGCCTCCACTGTGAGCCATCCAAACCCAACACACAGACCCGAGGCACAGACCCGACGCACAGACCCGACGCACAAACCCGACGCACAAACCCGACGCACAAAGGGACATCCAATCCAATTCCACATTTGATCTTTATGTTTTGTTTTATATTCCTGAAACCGACCTCTGTGCGGACTAGAAGGCTGGGGTCCGCTGGGCTGACGGAGGCCACCGGGCGGAGGAGGCTGAGGGGGAGCAGCAGGAGGAGAAGAAGGGCGGTGCGGGGCAGGGGCCCTTCCTCCAGGAGCCCCACAGGGAATCGGTCATCTTCTTCTCGACGGGGAAGAAGCTTCTCCGGGCCCCTCGCGTCGAGAAGCCGGAGGGCCCCGTTCAGTCGGGCCCCGTTCAGTCGGGCCCCGTTCAGTCGGGCCCCGTTCAGTCGGGCCCCGTTCAGTCGGTGCCAGAGAGGGAGGTCTCGGACGCCCAGAGAGCGACGGCCCCGGGACCCGTCGGCGCGCGGCCCGAGTTCGACATTCCCGCCCTGGGAAAGCACTTTGCTTCCAGTCTCCAGCGAGGTGTGTGTGTGTGTGTGTGTGTGTGTGTGTGATAATACAACCACTACATATCGTAATCATTACTTTTTTTCCGGATTTTGCTCTGCAGTCCTTAAGTAACTAAGTTTTTCCACTACCGCCCCATGTGGTTTTAAATATCCACTTGGCGTTTGCCTCTTCAGACTTCCTGATCCGAAAGACCTGTGCAGCCGCGAGCCCCGCCGTAGCCTTGCTGCTCAAGCGCCGGCTCCTATTGGACGAGCTTCGCCTGGATGAGGAAGTGGCCACCTACATCGGCTGCTCGGCCCCTGACACCCAGTCGTTCCAGCGGCCCAGACCCCGCTGTGGGAACCCCCTGGCCGCCTTTATGCACTTCCAGGACTCGACCGTGAGCTCCACATCTTCTTTTCCCACCATGCCAATCAATTGCACGTCGTTATCGTTATCGTTATTTTTATCATAACCCTAGTAATCATTCTGATTGATTTAATTCTAATGACAGGTAACGGCACATTTCATTAAAGAAGATGCTCAAATGTAATAACGTTTCATAGAAAATATCAAATTAAATGCTCACACAAAATATCAAATGTGGACCATATTGTTTAAACTTGTTTTGATTTTGTCTTTCAGACTTTTGTGCCTGTGGGATGTGAAGGCTCCCCTGGTTCTGCCTCTCCGTCAAGGGAGAGATGAATCTTTGCACTAGCAGTCTTTCCTCGTGTTACTGTCAAACACTGTAGTAGCATACGTACTATGAAGGAACCATGCAACAATGTATTTTCCTCTATTTATATTCATCCATCACAGTATACATCCAACATCTGTGCCTAAAAGTGTTAAATAATGTAGTTATTAATTTTTTGATGTGTTGTTGACAATATTGTATTTGTAGACTGCAATTTTTTTTATAATTTGAACTATTTTCTGTATTATGCATTATGCTTTATATTGTGAAACTTAACGTGGTGTGTGGACCTTAAATATGACGTCTATATGTAAATTGTTAAATGTTTGTATAAATTGGCTGTTTTCAGATCCTTGTGTTTTTTTTTACAGAAGCCTATTGGATAAGTTTGTACATGGTATGTTGACACTGACATGAAAGTGATGCTTAAACTAGGGAGTGTATCTATAGGGGACAACATGTAGTCTGTAGTGTTGGGACATATGCCATTGGTCAAGGTCCAAAATAAATATATTTAAAAAAAAACAATGATTTTGATATAGATACTAGCCTAGCTCAATTCACACTGTAGCAATATTAAAGAGTGAAAGTAAGAATAGCATTTTCTGCACATTATTTATGTTCAGAGTCTGTTCCAGTTTTGTTTTTTTCCTTGTTCTGAAACCGTCCAATCCAGGTGGTCAGACACGACTCATGTATATTTAGCTCGGATGTGTGACAGAGTGCTTGTGTTGGAGATTAAGTCACGGGGCCAGGGTTTGGGAAGAGATGCCTATAAAGCCTGCTCCCTCACCCCTCCCTCCCCTGAGAAGACAAGAGTGTGTAGAGAAGCAGTAGCACTCGATTTCTGCTCCTTTTCTATCAACCAAGCTCTGTTTGGTTCCCCTGGACAAATGTCCAAGACTTTACAGACAGGCACCATGGACCCCACCAAAATGGGCGTGGGTCGCTCCATTGCTGTGCTGACCTCGGGAGGCGATGCCCAAGGTAAGCGGTGGGTTGTACCACAATGAAGAGGAGGGAGGTAGCAGTGTTGTTGTTGTGGCTTTGCCACAAAAATGCACCTTTTAATAGATTATGGCTAAGAAAAGCTCTCGGTGAAGCAGTCGCTGTGGAAATGGCAATGGTTACTAGGGTTAAAGAGCAGATGTCAAGCGTTGTTAAACATTTTACTTGATTATAGAACAATATTTTGACAAAAGCATCCCAATACAAGCTCCGGACAAACTCATTTTGAATGTGAATGGCTTCATCTGGTTAATGAGTTGAAAGCAGATTGCAGTCAAACATTGTATATAGCAACAATTTGCAAACAATCACAGTAGGCCTACATTCAATCTAAGGTCTACGCCTTGATAACCTTTAATGTGTCTGTAAACCACACCCACTAATCAACCTTTTAAACCTGTACCTTAAACTTTAGTTATTAATCATCTAACCTTTTGATGGTTAGATGATTAGGTGTTCTCTTTTAGGTGTCTTCTTTCTATCTCTAGTATCGTTGCCCTGTGCATAGCTAGACCATAGTTACCGTAGTTACCGCGCTTGGCGTCGCCCTCTAACCTTTTGCATTCGATCTTCAGCGAGCCCTTGTCCGTTTGGTTCGACCCTCTGTCACAGTTACAGTCCTAATTTTAGTGACTGTGACCTTTTTCCGGAATGGACGGGTCCACAGCTGCCATGTGCTGAAATCAGAGCCTGTACGGCAAACTGCAATTACAGAAGACTCACACTATTGCCTGTAGGTTTACATAGCCGCACTTTGACATTTGTATTTTCCTCGACTTGGTATAAACTATTTCTGTCCAAACTGACTACAATAACCAAGTCAGAATAACCAAGTATCACTTCAGTTGCTTTTATGTCCCCGACAAGTTACAAATCATTGGGATTGAGTGACCTTTTCATTTCCAAAGGACAGAGGTGAAGTGATACGTGATGTTGTTGCCTTAGCCGTGGCGTCAGTGTACATCGTATGATGGATCTTGCTTTCATTTTGAAATGTGAGCTGCGGAGGTGGAGATTGGATGGCCGCAATGTTAAAAGTCCTCCCTGGTATGTTGAGTCAATAGTTTGGGTCTGAACATTAGTTTTATTCAGCAGACCGTCATCAACTTGTAGCTTTATTTTCTAAACCGGGGTTTTTGCTTGTTTGACTGCTTGTTTGTTTCTTTTAAACCCCAAAATGTCAAACTTAATGATCCTTCACCACTACTTGTGTGTAACAGGTATGAATGCAGCTGTGAGGGCGACTGTCAGAGTTGGCCTTTACACTGGAGCAAGCGTCTATTTTGTCCATGAGGTATATCATATTAATTGATACTATAAACACCGCAAACTATTTCACTACACGGACAGCATTAACACAATTATTTTCTGATTTTCCGACTGAAAAGCAACAGCCGGTATCACTGGCTGTCAGCACATAGTTGTTGGATTATACAATAAAGTATCATGTTGTCGTGTGCACCAGGGCTACCAAGGACTGGTGGATGGAGGAGATAACATCAAGCCGGCCACTTGGGAGAGTGTGTCCATGATGCTGCAGCTGGTGTGTATTTAGAATAGCAAAATACTGAGCACGTATCATAAGCATCACACTTAAAGGTGTCAGGTTGTGAAAAGGCATTCAGAGGTCAAAAACTCAAGCTCTGGCTGTTGTAAACAACGTATACATTCAGGTTTTACGTATTGGTTTAAAGCAGTAATGGTTTAAAGGTCCCATGAAATGCCACCAGGTGTGGTGTGATTAGCCGTTACAAGCCGTTTCGGAAATCGGCCCCTTATGACATCACAGGCGGGCGTGTTTACCTAGATGTGTGCTGGATAGATCAGTCTACCAGCCTACCTAGTGGACTGTAGCAAACGTTGCTCCTCTATCCGTCACACATCTAGGTGGACACGCCCACCTGTGATGTCATAAGGGGCAGATTTCCAAAACGGCTTGTAACGGCTAATCACACCACACCTGGTGGCATGTCATGGGACCTTTGATCCATTAGACATTTCAAGATTGCGATTTTTGGGGACCCATTTAGGGGAGGAAGATCTTCAAACCAATATCAGCACTGATACCTTAAGTCAAGGTCAATATTCAACCAGTTTACCTTGGTAACAGAAGCCTTCTTAGACGTGGTCATAAGCCTTAAATGGTATCCAACTTACTATCGTGACAAAAAAGGTTGGCAGAGTGAGGGAGTCATAAAAGAGGAGCTTCATCTCCCAATCATGCCTACACAAATGAACTGCATTAACCCCATCTATCTCCCATGCCAGGGTGGCACCGTGATCGGCAGTGCCCGGTGCAAGGACTTCCAAACCAGGGAGGGCCGCATGAAGGCCGCCGGCAACCTGGTGAAACTCGGCATCACCAACCTGTGTGTGATCGGAGGTGACGGCAGCCTCACCGGCGCCAACCAGTTCAGGACAGACTGGAGCGAACTGCTGGTCGACTTGGTAAAGGCTGGTGAGCGACAAGACCGGGCCGGGAATCGGGGAATGCAGTTCATTGCCGGAAATCTCATAGTAACTCTGACACATTGGTTCCTATTGTCGATTCATTTGTGTGTACGATAACCCGTGATTGACTTTGTGTCTTCAGGTAAGATTACCAAGGATGAGGCGAGCAAATCGTCCCACCTCAACATCGTTGGCATGGTGGGGTCCATTGACAATGACTTCTGCGGAACTGACATGACCATCGGTACGGACTCGGCCCTGCACCGCATCATCGAGGTGGTGGACGCCATCACCACCACAGCACAGAGGTCAGAGACACTGGTCCCTTAGCCCCTCAGAACATCATGCACAAACCCCTGGAGGACTTGGATGAGATGTAGCTAGTTATTCCGTATGATTTACTAACCGACTACAAAGTTATCAGTTTAAAGGTGTAGTCTATAGAATTTGGAGGCATCTACCGGAACAGACCTTGCCGAAATGTAATATATTATTCATAAGTATGTTTTATTAGTGTATTGTGGAAAAGCTACGACTTAGCTAGCTTTTCCTATGGCGTTGGAAAGGGAGGGCTGATGGTTATTCAGTCGGTTGAACTCCGCAACCTCACCACTAGATGCCTCTAAATCCTACAAACGGCACCTTTAATTCATCGTAAAATCCCTGTTCTTGATCCTACATTACATGGAAAATGTGTCTAATATTTCTATTTGTTACAGCCACCAGAGGACTTTTATTCTGGAAGTGATGGGCAGACACTGTGGGTGAGTCATTTTCTCTGTACACAGTGTGTCTGTGTGTGTGTGTGTGTGTGTGTGTGTGTGTGTGTGTGTGTGTGTGTGTGTGTGTGTGTGTGTGTGTGTGTGTGTGTGTGTGTGTGTACTGTTTGCGTATGCAGAATAGTCAGTGTAACAGAAATGTGTAAACACTGGGCTGGTGTCATATTTACCTAATGTTGTGAATACCTTGCCCTAATATTGACTTTGAACTTATACTACGTGTGTGTGTGTGTGTGTGTGTGTGTGTGTGTGTGTGTGTGTGTGTGTGTGTGTGTGTGTGTGTGTGTGTGTGTGTGTGTGTGTGTGTGTGTGTGTGTGTGTGTTCTTGCACAGCTACCTGGCCCTGGTCACAGCCCTATCCTGCGGCGCCGACTGGGTGTTCATCCCTGAGATGCCCCCAGATGAGGGCTGGGAGGAGCATCTCTGCAGGAGGCTGGCAGACGTACGTCTTCAATGCACTCATATCCACACACGCATACATCCCCGGATGCCGTGTGGCGCTCTTCATTTGATTGCTTTGACCTGTTGTAGCAAAGGGGAAGAGGCTGTCGTCTGAACGTCATCATTGTGGCTGAGGGCGCCATGACAAGAGCTGGAAAACCCATCACTTCTGACCAGCTAAAGCAGGTAGGCTCCTCCCCCCCATAGGCAAAACATGGCATTTGTATATGTTGTATATGTGCTCTATAATAACACAGGTGCTGTGTTGTAGCTTGTGACTGACAGGCTGGGCTTTGACACGCGAACCACCGTCCTTGGACATGTGCAGAGAGGTGGAACGCCTTCTGCCTTTGACAGAATCCTGGTAGGCATCCAGATAAATGACAAAACGTTCTTCTCCTGTGACTCCACTTAGCTATCCCATTTGCAACGTTTGTGCGTAAGCTGCCAGTCCACTGTTAGACCTCTGTATTGATACTACCTGTACATACTCATACTACAATAACTACTCGTCGATATACATCACTGCAGTCCTGATGGATAAGGCTGATAGACTGACTACAGTGATACCTTCGAAGAATTTCAACAATAACTACAATAGTACCATACAATATGGCTGCCTTGCAAAATATATAACCCAATAATGTAATACCTCTTTTTGCATTGTACATTTTACTTTGGACTACCAACTACAATTTAGCTTCGACTAGCCATGAGGCAGTTCTCCAGAGAATGAATGTCCTTCCCTCCCCACATCTCCAGGGCAGCAGGATGGGAGTGGAGGCTGTGATGGCTCTCCTGGAGGCCACCCCAGAGACCCCGGCCTGCGTGGTCAGCCTCTCAGGGAACCAGGCCGTCAGACTGCCCCTCATGGAGTGTGTACAAGTGGTATGTCCCCCCCCCCCCCCCCCGTCTCGTCCCCCGTCTCCCCATCCCGGCCTTCAGCCACCAAAACACCCCTCCAATATATTGTACTCCCTCCTCTACCAGGTGTGTCATAACCCTCTGTCTTCTCCCCAGACTAAGGATGTCACGGCAGCCATGGCAGAGGGCAGATTTGAGGACGCGATCAAGCTGCGTGGAAAGTATGAATGTGGGCTTTGGACTGATGTCTAGAAGAGCTCATGTTTAGATCTTGGGTTGAATGCATTGGGTCAATACAGCACTTGAGTCATGTCATTTGCTTGGTTTGCATTGCACAGGAGCTTTGAGAACAACTGGAACACATACAAGCTTCTTGCCCATATCAACCCGCCAGACGTAAAGGTGACTGAAACGAAAAGACTAATTGAACCCCCTCCACCCTGCTTTCTCTTCCTCCCTCCATCTTAAACCCTGTTCCCGTCTCTGATTCCCAGAGCAACATCAACGTGGCCGTCATGAACATCGGCGCGCCATGCGCCGGTATGAACTCTGCGGTGCGCTCGGCTGTCAGGATCGGCATGATCCAGGGACACACCATGCTGGCGGTGCACGACGGCTTCGACGGGCTCGCACACGGAAATGTACGTACAGACGTATTTAATTGATGCCTGTCTGTCTGGTCTAAAATAGTGAACTGTTGCTCAAACGTCACACGTCAAAGTTTAGATAAGGAGTAAGGAGGACCTCGGTTTGTTCTAAGTTCTAATTCGAAAGACACCAAAAGTCATTGTTTTATTGTAGTAGTTATTGTCTAGGTCAATTGGTAAAGCATGGCGATAACACAACCAGGGTAAGAGGTTCGATTCCAACTTGGACCCAGGCAAGGTTTGCCCACACGTTATGCAATATGCTTTAGATGAGAAAGTGCATATACATTTAGTTTGTTATGCAAATAGTAATTGTAGCAGTACTTTGTGTTTTTGAGTAGATTGCCACCAACTCACTTACTGGTTAGATATTAGCCTTATTATAATTAATTTCCTAACACTTATCTCTGGTCCCAGATTGAGCCACTTTCATGGACTAATGTGAGCGGCTGGACCGGCAAGGGAGGGTCGATGCTCGGCACTAAGAGGTACAACATTGTTGATCATACTTCAAATATATGATGGATGGTATTATATACACATATACAGTCTTGTCGTTCACCAAGTTCATCGTTCTGCTAACCTCCTTGTTTCAATATTTAGAACATTGCCAGGAAAGATGATGGAGGAAATCAGCTTGAACATCAACAAGTTCAATATCCACGCAATGGTGATCATCGGTGGCTTTGAGGTATGGCATCCTGGTCCACCTCGTCTAATCTCCCGGTTAACCTGTCACTCCCATGCCCTTTACACTTTAAAGGTTACATATTATACCACCAGGCTGTTTGAAGAGCTGCCCCCCCTTCATCACAAGTGGGCGTGTCCACCTAGATCAGGGGTCTCAAACTCAACTTACCTGGGGGCCGCTGGAGGTAGAGTCTGGGTCAGGCTGGGCCGTATCAAGTATTCCATAAAAAAAAGGAGCACAACTGGCCCAATCGAAGTTAATGATCGGGCTATAATTAGATCACGTTGGCTATGTAATCGCTGACAACAGGTGACATTTCATAGCGGTTGGTGGAAACCGGGACATTTTAGCGTCCTTTGGCTTTTGTTAGGACTCAGGACACGCAACTCAAAATTGGGACTGTCCTGGCAAAACTGGGACATCTGGTCACCCTATCACAAGTGATAAAAAAGCGTGACAAGCCCTATGTGCGTTTGAAAACAACGCACGGGGCGCATTTCCACTAAACTTTGGTGTCAAAATATCATCCCGCGGGCCTCAATTGGCCCCCGGGCCGCGAGTTTGAGACCCCTGACCTAGATGTTTGCTTGATAGATCAGTCTACCAGCCTACCCAGTGGACCGTAGCAAACGTTACTCATCTATCCTAGGTGGACCCGCCCATTTGTGATGTCAGTAGAGGCAGATTTTCAGAACTACTTGTAACGGCCAATCACACTAAACCTTGTGCATTTCTTCCCAACCCTGTCCTCAGGGAAGTCTTGGTACTATTTGTTCATTATCTTATCTAAGTATTCCCACGAGAAGCTGACCTGCGGCCGCTACCTCCCCACTTGCAGGCCTTTGTGGGCGGCCTGGAGCTGGTCCAGGCCAGGGAGAAGTACGAGGAGCTGTGCATTCCAATGGTGGTCATTCCTGCCACCGTCTCCAACAATGTCCCCGGCTCTGACTTCAGCATCGGCGCGGACACTGCTCTCAACACCATCGTCGCTGTCAGTACTGTCCCCACCGCACATTCACCAACACACACGCACACACGACACGTGCGTGTGTGCGCATACAGACACAGACACACACACACACGCATGCACGTACATACACAGAAACACGCGCGCACAAACAAACATGCACACACACACACACACACACACACACACACACACACACACACACACACACACACACACACACACACACACACACACACAAACATGCACACGCGCGCACACACATACATGACTTTAAATCACTACCAGAATATAAATCCGTAATGAAACGACCATGTTAGATATGTTTTATTTAATTTACAAATGATTCAAGGTTCATAACTACAACTGTCAAACATCTGACATTTAATTCTGAAATATGGTAACGACAATACATGAGAACCTCACATCACACAATCAACGTTACACTACCTCACGTGTAACTCTGTGCCTTATAATCCTAACAGCACACTGAAGCATTACTTTTCAAAACTCAACATATTACACAAGCTAACGCTGTCTTTGTTTTACCCTCAGACCTGTGACAGGATCAAGCAGTCTGCTGCTGGCACCAAGCGTCGAGTGTTCATCATAGAAACCATGGGCGGCTACTGTGGCTACCTGGCCACCATGGCCGGCATGGCTTCTGGAGCAGACGCGGCCTATATCTATGAAGAGAAATTCAACATTAAGGACCTGGAGGTGGGATCGCAGAGCTACGGCATTATTCAATAGACAGACATGACTGTTTGAGGTTTAAACTTAAAAGTAAATGTTGTAATTTTCTTTACAGCTGAACGTGGAGCATCTTGTGCAAAAGATGAAGACAACGGTGAAGAGAGGGCTGATTCTCAGGTATGTTTGATGTTTTTTGTCTTGATTAAGGTTAGGTGCATATACACATGCTGTGATCATGGTCCAAACTTGGATAAAAGCCAACACAAGTTAAACTCATGTATGATTTATGACCACTCTGTGTTTTCATTATAGGAATGAGAACTCCAATGCCCATTACACCACAGACTTCATCTTTAACCTGTATTCAGAGGAAGGCAAGGGGGTCTTTGATTGCCGCAAAAATGTTTTGGGACATATGCAGCAGGTCTGTAAGCATGGCTAGAGTTTAATTTTGCACACTTGTACTATAGCACTTTTATTATTAATAATAATACGATTACTTTGTGTCTGATATAGTTTCTGAATTATGAAATTTTTTGCATAGGGCGGAACCCCAACACCTTTTGATAGAAACTTTGGCACAAAAATGGGTGCCAAGTCTGTCCTATGGCTGACTGAGAAACTGAAGACCTGCACTAGACACGGTAAGTACTAGTAGAACTAAGGAAGTTTCAGTGGGTTCATGTGAACTTCACAGATCGGGATCATTCCATACCAAGGGATCATGGTAAAGTTGCTTCAGCGATTCTATTTAGTGTTAATGGATCTATTTGAATCCTTCTTCAGGGCGCATCTATGCGAACACACCAGACTCTGCCTGTTTGCTGGGCATGAGGAAAAGAGCACTCTACTTCCAGCCCCTTGCCGAGCTGAAAGAGGAGACTGATTTTGAGTAAGACCCATTACAACATTAACATAAACAGTGTTTTAAAAGTGATTTATTTTAATTCTGGTAGTTCGTCCAGGGTACTACTCTAAGTCATAGTTTATAACATATACCATTCTGTGTGTGTGCTTCTGTTTAATCTGTGTGTGTGTGTGTGTGTGTGTGTGTGTGTGTGTGTGTGTGTGTGTGTGTGTGTGTGTGTGTGTGTGTGTGTGTGTGTGTGTGTTCCAGGCATCGGATCCCCAAAACTCAGTGGTGGCTGAAGATCAGGCCAATCATGAAGATCCTGGCCAAGTACAACATCGAACTGGACACATCTGAGCATGCCAACATGGAGCACGTGATCAAGAAGATGGGTCACCAGTAGTAGTCTGCAGAAAAGTAGAGCTTACAAAAGAATCCTACTGAGGATCCTCTGTTAAACATTGTGATCTCCATTTGAACAATGTGTAACATATCAACCAGCTCTTATCTTCAAATAATTTGGAAAAATCTGTAGTCAATGGTGATCATTAGGTATTTTGATGTTATCAATTTAATCACATCCTATAACTGATATTTTCTACAAATAAATAATACTGTCCAGCACGTCACTCTCTGTTTATAAGAATTGCAATGAGCCACACACTGCCAGTGAGAGTGGACAGAACTCTGTTATTACCCACCTACTAACTTGGAGGGCCTGAATCTTACCCATTGCGACTTTAATGAGGAGACTTTCTGTCTAAGTTGGCTTCCTGCACTATACCCCATTTTATGGCTCACATTTTGTAAACGGTTATTTTAGTGCACTTCAAGAACCATATTAAACGTGCGTCACAATAATGACTATGCGTAATTTTTTAGGCTTTACTACTTTATTATTTACTTTTTTTATAAGACTAAGCTGTCTTCCTATTATATATTGTGAACATATATATCTTCAACATGTTGAATATAGCAGGAAAAACATGTTCCCTACAGACCATTTAATGTGACAATTGGTTGATTTTAAGAGAAGAAATAATGTAAGGATCATTATTTTAAATGGAACCGCCAAATAATGACCTGCCAGCTGTTTTGTACCACATACTGTACATTCTCTCTTCCCCTACAATCATTTAGTATCTCAAGGTGTCTTGATATAAAAAATATGTTAAACATTTGCATCTTAACTCAGCATTGAAGAATATCACCATTACACATGCAGAACATTATATTTTTTAAGGTTCTAAATGTCTTCTGTACTCAGGACTTCTGTACCAGGTTAATGAACTAGGGCATAAATAAAAACATTTCATTCATTACATTTTACAAAAACTTCAATTTGAAAAGATTAATGTAAAAAATAGACAGTAGAACTAGACCTTTTCCTTTACATTTTGAAATGCAATATATTTATCTTAATTGTAAAAAATAGTGACCGTTTTGTCTGTATTTGTTGATATAATTACGGATTTTTAAACCCAATTTGTATTGCAGCATTTCAACAAACCTATAGGAGTGTAGTCCCTCATCCCCCTCATCATCCTAATCTTCCAAGAATTGGCAGTGTCAACAATCGTCCACTTTACAATTAGCATGCACTCTGCCAAAACAAAGCAGACTAAAAGCCTTGAATTATTTCTCAGTAAAAAATAATACATAAAAAAGCTAACATTTTCGGTTTTGTATGCATGCACGAGTCCATACTTGGTTGAGCATATAGACTTGTAGTTTGAATATACAACTTGTGCACAGTTACACAGACAACAGGAAAAGGAAACGTTAATTGTAAAGGTCATAGAAGTCGCAATGCCAGTCGGGACGTTGGAGGACTGTCTGCCTGCGCTGAGGCAAGGTGCGTGTCCCCAGTGTCCGCTTCGGTCGCCCGGTTAGGAATGCGCCTCACGAACTCGTTTGTCGGTGATATGTTTCAATAGACGTTGTACGACGCGGCGAATTACGAAGAATCATGCTTGGATATTGTTCATGCAACTAATATCTTGCGTCAAAGTTAGATTTGAGCCGCTAGCTCGGGTTAGCTAGTTCCCCGGAATCACACATAGCACGCTAAGCTACCTGTGTGTAGCATACTTGCTAGCGCTGGCAAGTCTCTAGCTAGTGAGCTAGTCTTCGTGTGTTGCTGGACTACCCAGTCGAGCCAGTTGGAACAGGCTCGATTGCTGCACACAGGCGATATTTCCAGAAGGTTTGGTGGCAAGCCGGTTTGGGAGAACGCGACGGGGTAGACGTGCGTCAGGAGCGGCTGATGAGTTCGGATCAGGGCGGAGAGCCGCCGCTGCTGCAGGAGGAGGCTGATCCGGGACCGGCCACCGGTGGGAAGGACGAGGCTCCACTTGGGACCGAGGAAGGGTCAGGCGGCATGGTGAGTTGAGGCCTTCAATGCTAGCAACAGCTCGGAGCCTGAAACCACCTTCATAATTGTTTTCGTACACTGCACATGTACATTTGCTCGATATTTCAATAATGTAGGATATTGGATTAATGTGTATATTGAAGTTACCGTTCACTTGGACACGGTGTATATCGTGTATTACGTTATATAGTTGCATCCCCCTGTGTCGTCGATTTCATTCACATGTAATTTATTCACTCGCTCAATCGTTTATTGGGCGTTGCACTCAATTCAATGGGTTATAGTTCGTAAAATAACTGAACGTTTAATTCGTGTATGTTTGACTATACCACAGAACCAGATCTATATTATTAGCTATGTTCAAGCCACAGGTCTCCATATGGCTAACGTTAGCTTAGCTACCTGCAAGAGCTTGCAAGCTCATTAAGTAGTTTGCTGAGTAATCATTAGCGTGGTTGAAGTTATGCAATTAGTGTGTAACTACGGCAGCAGACGTTTTATTCGAGGTTCAGTGCGGGGTTGCTAAGAATGCTGTTGATAGGCGATGGGATGCGAACGAGGGATAACGAAAGGATAAACGACCATTCATTCGGCTGACATTACGGCTAGCGCGCAGTGGGACGGCTAGCTGCATAACATGCGCTGCAAGTGTCTGGCCTATGCTACGCAGTGCAGTCAGCTGACTAGACTGGGCTTCCTAGCGCCTGGAACATTAATGTCAGTCATGTGCTTATTTTAACGGTTTAAATTAATTTATATACATTTTGACTCGACATAGACCCTACTCCAACCTTTAACATCAGGGCCTAACTATTTTGTAGTGTCTTTGTAAGAATAATTCATTAGAATTGACTTGGCCTTAGCAGCTGTTCTTGTCAGGCCAGGGCTTTTGTAAAAAGAGGGTGGGTCGGTTGGTCAAGGATTCTCTTGCAAACTACAACATAGAGTTGAGTAAATTTCTCTAGATGTATAATACCAGCCGAATCTGTGATTTATGTTTTATTCGTTACGCTTTCAGCAATATATACAACTAAGATGTCGATTTTTATCCAATCTACTGCTTATTTGTTCTGCATAGGTAATTTTTTATGATTAACCTGATATACTGTTAATCGCTTAAACCATTTTTAAACCGATTTCTACTTTATATAATAAAGTGGTGAACTACACACAGTTTGCATCGATTAAACTTTATCCAAAATTGCACATTCATTTATGGACCAGAGTGAACTGTTTATTTTATATTATAGCAGCAATTTTATATTCTTTGCAAGTTTTCAAAGTGTGGTTTTCACAGTTTAACAGAATGTGCAGCGTTTTAAATTGTAGGCCCTTTAATGAATTAGAGCACAAAGTACACATTTCAAATTTACATTTGATGTCACTAATCTAGTAATAAATAATGGGAGGTTTTAGAAACATTTTTCAGGGCCATATGTTAGAATAAAGATCATCTGAAATACTAAAATTTAAAAACTCTTTGCTGTGCCACATCATGTGACTATTAAGCAAGTTTTTAAACCCTGTTTATTTTGTTTGTTAAGCTTAGCTTAAACATTTTCAAGCACAAATTGAGTGCTGCATTCTCTTTACTGGACAAAGGGATGTATTTCATGTTTGGTGTTCTCTCTGGTGCTTTTGAAGGTCACCTCCAAGGGAGTCGGTCTGAACCCTAACGCCAAGGTGTGGCAGGAGATCCCAGTGGTCTCCAGCGAGGTGGCGGCTGATGCAACTCCCTGGTCACCTTCAGATGTCAATGACGGTGAGACGTGCAACAAAACACCCCAATTTTCTGAAACATGAACTCCCGATTGTGTGCACCTTTTTTGACATTGTAATTGAATAAGGGTTTATCGTTTTGGGCTCAATATATGATCAGCACCTCAGATCAATGGTTAACCATTAGCGAACCGTCTTTTATTTGTTACAGCATATTCTGAGTCTAGTGGGTGCAAGCCCTACGCCGTGGGATTCACAGCTCTGGACGAGGGCCTGTCCACCGACACCAACGTGGTCATGGTGAATGGAATGGACCCACCGGAGCTCGGCTTCTCCCCTGCCGAGTCAATCACCGGAACCTCGGGTCAGTTCCAATATATGGGTCTGCAGAGACACAAACCCATTAGGGTTTGAATTTATTGCCTATTTTTTCCCCTTGTTGGAGACATTTGGCGTGTCTATAAATTGCTCGCTGATTTTTTTTAAAAAACAAACGTTGACATTTGGGATACAGCTGAGGAGCATCAAAACTATGCTAACTTCATAAATGTTTATCATCGTAGCTCAAGTTGAAGTCGAACCAGTTTACATTGTTTATATAATGTATATTACTTATTTTGACATGGCCTACTTTGATTCATGGATTCATTTACAAATGCTTCTCAACTCTGACCCGATGAAGACAAACTTTTGCGCATAGAGGGAAAAATCGCTGCGAGACGACTGACTTTGGGTTTCCTTCTCACTCCACTGCTCTCTACTCTCCTCTCTGAACTCTCTTGCTTTTCTCCTTCTCCCCTTTACCCCCAAAGTTGGAAACTTTCAAAGTAATCCCAATGAGCGTTCAGATTATGAGATCTGAGGGTTAAAAGAGAGAGAAACAGGTGGGATGTCAAATTTGCCAACGATGAGCTAATGCCAAACTGTTCAAATAGTGGGAGACTTTATTTATTTATTTTTTTTAGTTTAATTTATGTTATTTTAGTAACTGATAAGAATACATTTTTTTATTGGCATGTTGGAATTCCTGATGGCGCTCAATGGTTGGTGGCCATTTTTCAAAGAATGTCCAGACTTGTACTTTTGTTTTAATTTGCAGGCCCCCTTTCCCAACAATAGCTAAAGTTCAAGTCGAACCAGTTTACATTGTTTATTAATGTATATTAATGTATTTATTCAGTGGAACCCAAGGCGGAGGAGCCACCAGTCTCTTCTGAGAACTTGCGTGAGTCTCTGAAGAAGGAGCTGGAGTTTTACTTCTCCCGGTGAGTTCAAGAACAATCCATGACTCTTGTTTTCTGTTTCGCTGAGCCTTTTCCCTACAATGTTTTCCTTGCTCCGTTGTCCTTTAGGGAAAACCTCTCGAAGGACTTGTACTTGATGTCCCAGATGGACAGCGACCAATTTGTTCCCGTTTGGACTATAGCGAGCATGGAGGGCATCAAGGCACTCACCACGGACATGGATCTGATCCTTGACGTCTTGAGAAGTGAGACAAGAGATATTACTTACTTTTGGGGCTGGGGTAGTCATGTATTCGATCTGGCGGTGGCGGTGGCGGTGGCTTGCAAGTGTTGACGTTTGACCGCTTGACTTCCAGCTTCTCCGATGGTCCAAGTGGACGAGAAGGGGGAGAAAGTGCGTCCAAATCACAAGCGCTGCATCATCATTCTGAGGGAGGTCCCGGAAACCACTCCTGTCGAGGTGAGACCCACTACTGATGTTTGTCAATGAAAATAATAACATTGTTTACATGATGTTAATAATATTTTGGCTTGTGTGTCCCTCAAGGTCATTGCCCCATAACATTTGTCCTTCCCTTCCCTTTTTCAGGAAGTCGAAGCTCTCTTCAAAAATGAGAACTGTCCGAAAGTGATAAGCGTGGAGTTTGCGCATAACAACAACTGGTACATCACATTCCAATCAGATACGGACGCTCAACAGGTAAGCGACCCGGAATCGCTCTTTCTTTTATGGAATTCTGCATTCAATATTTGGTATTCCAAGTTGACTGACATTCCTTTTTCCCTTTTTAAGGGACACAAATACTTGAGGGAGGAAGTCAAAACATTTCAGGGGAAACCAATCATGGTGAGTAATGTTTAGATTATTTTCAGAGCCAGAAGTTTGGAAATGCAATGGCCAAAGTTCTGGGGGAGTACTGCAGAGCGCCCTGGCGGGAAACCAGAAAGTGGGAGGGGCGGAGTTGCGCAATGTTTCCTGTTTTTGTTGCTTTAACTTTGCTATAACGCGTCCTCCGAGGCAATGTGGTGCTGGCTTAGACCCCAATAAGCGGCATGATATCATTTTAAATGTTTTCCTCCACGTTTTAATTGATTTAGCTAAAAGCAATAGCAGTATAACTGTGGAGCCTTGTTATTTTTCGCACAGATTATAATATGAGAACACTGTTCAAGGCAGTTATGCCTTTTTGATACTTATGTCCACACTTATTTCATCAAGTTGTGTCGTACTTCCTGTCACATTAAGCTTTGTGAATGTTGTTTCTTAATGCACTTAAATTAAAACAATAATAAAAAGGCTTTTTTCTCTTTCTGCCAAAACAATGTAAAATAAGGGGCATGTTATGACAATGTTATGTCGAAGGTTAAGTGATATATTCTACTGAAGATGAACACATTTGCGTGTGGCGAAAAAAAGGCGGCTTCAGAAAGCGAGTCAATGTCAAGAGTGTGATTTTTAACCGTTAGATGCAGATGAATGATGTGTAATCTCTAAGATTAACTGCCATATCATGTTGGTTGCGGTTTCACTTGTCCGGATGCCACCGGTAGAGACCTGATCTATGTTATGGGCGTCTACAGATCCCGCCTCCAGCAACATGGTTTACTAATGCATTTGAAGTGAAGGGAATTGAAGTGTCATGTTCACCCAGATTTTAGCTAGTCTGCCATCAGACTTCAGATGATGGCAAAATGTGGCTTGCTAGACTACATTCAATTTATCTTTATTGTACTGTTAAGGCTCAACTGGATGCTTCTAAAACTTCTACTTCCCTTGTTTATTTCTTTCCAATGAACCTTAATGCCCAATAGGCGAGGATAAAGGCAATCAACACGTTCTTTGCAAAGAACGGATACCGGAGCATGGACAACAGCATGTATGCCCAACCATCGCAGGCCCAGTCCCAGTTCAACTCTCCTCTCTACATGCAACATATCTACCCACAGCAGCAGTACCCTGTGTACGGCATCGTGCCCCCCACCTGGACGCAGTCCCCCACCCCCTATTTTGAAACCCCTCTGGTAAGACACGCAGTAACGTCAGAGATGCAGAGTAACCAAACGCTCCATGAGGCAACCCTGTCCTGTATGTTTCAGTCGATCACGGACTATCATTTTACTTTTGCTAAAACATTTGTGTTTAGTTAATGACAATGTTCATACTGTTACAAAACTGCTACTATTACAAAACTGCACCATTCAGGGGGATGTCAAATTAGCTATCGATGAGCAACCAAACTCCCTGCTACTTCAGAGTTTATGTGGTACTTATTTTGACACAGACTATTATGAACCTTTACGAATGCTTCTCAACTCTGACCCGATGAAGACAAACTTTTGCGCATAGAGGGGAAAAATGGCTGCGAGACGACTGACTTTGGGTTTCCTTCTCACTCCGCTGCTCACTCTGAACTCTCTTGCTCTTCTCCATCTCCCCTTTACCCCCAAAGTTGGAAACTTTCAAGGCAATCCCAATGAGCGTTCAGATTATGAGATCTGAGGGTTTAATAGAGAGAGAAACTGATGGGATGTCATATTAGCAATCGATGAGCAAATACCGAACTGTTGGAATTGTATGTTTAGGTCTGTTATTTTAGTGAATGTGCTAAGGATATATATATTTTTTTTATTGGGATGTTGGAAGTCCTGGTAGTGGTTGGTGGCCATTTATCTAAGTGTCCAGAATTTTAATAATTTCATTTTGTTTTGATTTGCAGGCACCCTTTCCAAACAATAGCTTTGTGAATGGCTTTGGCTCTGCTGGACACTACAAAACTGGATCCAACTCGCTCAATATGACTCGGCCCTTCAACCGAAACCGGTAAGCAGTCCTTTCTCTGCCAGCTTTGGTGCGCTTGAGGTCCTGGTGTTGTGGTCTTATCACGGTATCTGTCCATTCACCCCTTTCTAATGGGATTGTCTTGCAACATGCACTGCCATTTTACAGTGTTGCACATCAAAAGGATCATTGATCATCAATCAGCAATACAATGTCAAAATGTCTCCCCGCCTGTGACCTAAATCTCTGTGCTCCCTATCTTCTTACTGTGCCCACAGTGTGCCCCTCTATTCAAGAAAGAATGTAATAAATGCCTTCAGGTACAAAATATGATACAATAAGCTTCACCCATCCTATCATCCCATCATGTAACTGCAGCCAAATGCCCTCTTTTCTGCTAGTTTAACTATTGTAAAACTGATCACCATTTATTTCTCCATCTTCACTGGCTGTTCCCAGGTAGTGAACATCATGCATCTTTAATCATCTCAGTAGCTTTGTACTGCCCACGGTTGCAATGGACTGTTTGGCGATGACCAATTTATTCAGTTTTCACCTCGGCTCCAAAGAATTTAACTTCTCATCTCCTGTGTAACATTTAACACCCTTCTTCTGTTGTCACTTGGGCAATTTGGTTTTTGTGTTGTGCCGGCTCTATGGTAATGCATTCTCACACCATCAAGACGAATGTCTTCAAAGGGTTTATGTCTTAAGTGTTGATAGTAAATGTGAGTTACCCCAAATCGGCCTTGCTGTTGGCTTTTATTATTTAAAAGCTGCAATTATAATTATAGGCAAAGAACTTGCAACCTTGAAAATTAGGTTTTTGGTACATTGGTTGGTTATTCCAACTCGCAAGGTTAAATCTTGCATCTCTCCCCTCGAACCCAATGATGAGATCATTATGCGCATAGAGGGTAAACAGGGTGTGGGTTGACTGGCTTTGTCTCTATTCACTTCCTCTCCTTCCCCTCTAAACCCTCTTTTCCCTCTCTTTTCTTTGCCCAACGAAGTCACAAACCTTCACTCCTGTCCCAATGAGCGTTCAGATTATGAGATCTGAGGGTTTGAGGAAACGTGGTGAATTGTTGTGTATCCTAAACGGGAAGTAGCTTGAGCTCGGTTCAATGTTGAGGTGGCTTAAATGGCTCCATTTATTGCTTGGGAATTACATAAAGTACCAAGGCAACTTAAAATTTCTTGCATGCCTGCACACTTCCCCTCTGACATGGCATGTTGTCTTACTCCTACCTGCAAAAAGCTGTTTTTATGTTTCATATGAAGGGTCAGTGGATTTTTCTACCATTTTTAACTTTGAAATGATTTCTTGCGTCTCTTTCCCCCTCTGGGCACAGGAACCACGTGAAGCCCCAGGGTAGGACGGGCGAAGTGGCCCCTGCGTCCGTCACACCGGTCCCCCTGGAGAGTCTGACCGGCCTGCGGAGTCCCCAGCCCCTATCTTGTGTCTCCAACAACACCACTAGCAACCACGGCAACAGCCATGCTCAGACACCCGCTGACCTGGCCTCTGCCTTCCCACATCTCTCTGCCGCTACTTCCCCACTGGACCTAAACGACGACGGCGGCATGGCGGGACGTGGCCGGTAAGCCCTTTGACTCGACGGCTGTAGTGGGTCGTGTTTTCTGGGGATTGGGGAAAATGGCGAGTCAAGCAAGTATCAGGATTATTTGCTTACACACCACTTGTATGATCGCAGGGTATGGTATACAAATCTTAATATAGCCTCGCAGTATTTACAGAATCTTAATATGCGTCATAATGACTTGAATATCGGGTTGTAAAGTCCTTGCAGATTTCCGTCAGTTTTCTTATGTAATTGGATGTCTCGAGATTGTCGTGAACAAGATCTATTTTATTGCTTACAAAATCTTAATTTTAAATGGCATGACTTTGCATTATGTTGACGAAAAACAATGGCTCTGTTACTGACTACCAATGCTGGTGCCTGGCTGGTCCTTTATCTGCAGGAGGAGCACTACCTACCGAGGAACGCGCAGGCGGCGGGAGGACGACCGCATCACGGTAAATGCTCTTTTTTAGACTCGGACTTGAACCTTTTCTTGAGTCTTTCACAATGGTGACCCGATGAAGAAATCCTTTTGCGCATAGAGGGAAAAAGTGGCTGTGAAATAACTGGCCTTGGGTCTCGCTCTCTCGCTCTCTCTCGCTATCTCGCTTTCTCTCGCTGTCTCTCTCTACACTTTGCCCCCATAGTTGGAAACTTTCACAGCAATCCCGATGAGCGTTCAGATTATGAGATCTGAGGGTTTGAAAGATGAATAAAACAAATATATTCGGTAAATGTTGGCCTACTGGAGACATACTTTGGACCTGTGAAGGTTGTCTTTGATGTTGACACTTAAACTCTTTCAGAGGCCTGCGGTGCCCATCGAGGTCAAGCCGTCTCCACCCAAGTTTGACTTGGCGGCCAACAACTTCCCCCCTCTCCCCGGCTGTGTGGTCAGCACGCAGGGCGAGCCTGTGCTCGAGAACCGCATGTCAGACGTTGTACGCGGTTTGAACAGGGACAAGGTACGCAGACCGGCGTCTCCCGTTTTCTCATTAATCACGTTGTGGTTAATTGTTGTTGATCTCAATGGAAGAAACTGACCCCATGTCTTATTGTCTCCTGTAGACGGAGCAGCCCAGCAAGGAGGCCGTTGTAGCGCCAGCCCCGGCACACAGCCCTGCGGTGGAGGAAGCGGCACACGTCCCCTCGGTTTCCCAGAGCACAAACAAACCTGTTGCCCAGCCACTCGGACCCCCAGTGCTGAGGTGAGACGCCTCATTGGTTTCAACGTTGCGTTCAGGATCTTCAGAAATGCAATATGCCCCCGAAGCTTCAACCTGCACATATTACATTTCCTGGTTTGAACAGCGCCCAGCGCCCGGAGAAGAAAGTCGAGAGGGCGGAGCCTCTGGTTCCCAAAGCGGCCGTCGTGGTGCCGGCCCCTCCAGCTGTGACCACCACCAGCCCGGCCTCAGCGCAGCCTGTCGTGGCCCCCCGGCCTCAGCCCACTGCTGCCCCCGCTCCGGTTAAAACCAACACTCCAAGCCCTGCTACCGTCACCGTCGCCCCACCCGCACAGGTCAGAATGTTTTCATTTGGAGTTGGAGTGGTACCTATTTTGACATGGACTGCTTTGAAAAGTTATGAATGCTTCTCAACTCTGACCCGATGAAGACAGACATTTGCGCATAGAGGGGAAAAATGCGAGACGACTGACTTTGGGTTTCCTTCTCACTCATCCCCGCTCTCTACTCTCTGAACTCTCTTGCTTTTCTCCATCTCCCCTTTACCCCCAAAGTTGGAAACTTTCAAAGCAATCCCAATGAGCGTTCAGATTATGAGATCTGAGGGTTTAAAAGAGAGAAACTGACTGATCGCTGTACTCGATGAACATAAACCCACTTGACCCTCGTTCTGTTTCTCTGCCTGGATCCAGGAGCCTCGTAAGCTCAGCTATGCCGAGGTGTGCCAGCGACCACCTGTAGCCCCCCCCCCCCCTCCGGCGGCGCCAGCAGCCCCTGCCTTGGCGGGCCCCGCGTCCCCCCCCACGGCCCCCGGTCAGCCGCTGCGCGAGCTGCGGGTGAACAAGGCGGAGGAGCCTGGCTCCAGCAGCGGGCCCGAGGACAAGCAGGAGAGGGCCCACGACCGGGAGGGCGGCTGGGAGTGCAAGGAGAGCCGACCGCCGCGGGACCGTGACGGCCAGGGCCACTACCGCAGGAACGGACCCCGGGGAACCGGGGCCCTCAAGTTCCGAGACCAGAGACGCCCCCCACCGGCCCGCCGAAGCTCCCCGCAGGGGGGCTACAGACACACTGGCAAAGAGCAGAACATCCCGCCCGTATCGCCAAAGTAAAACAAAAACAAACTTGATTATGAAAGATGTTGGAATATATATATATATAAATATATATATAAAATATATATATATATTAAAAAAAATAACCTATAAAAGCAACAACCTTATGGTAGCCACCTCCCCCTGCCCTGGAACTTTTGTCCAAAGAAAAGCTTTTCAAATGACAGTAAGACTGGGGACATCCAGGACTAAAGAGCAAGCAAGGGGGAACTTTTGAGAGTCAATCCAAAAGGAAAGGTAAAAAAAAAACGAAAAGAGGTTGGTTTTCTCTGCGGGCGGTTTTCCTTCAGCTCCGCTGGGGAGAGGTGGGGAGCTGGCCCTGTAACGGCCCTCCACCCGCTTGATTTGAAAGAATAGCTGTTGGTCTGCAACAAACATATGCACTAAGAAGAAAAGGAGATGCATAAATGTTATGTACATATACAAAGATATCACTAATGCGCAATGAGACATCATTTTTCTTTGTTCCCTGTGTGCTTGTGGTTGCCAGAAGGGTTTACTGATGTTGATGTATGCATTGATTGTTAAGCGAGCAGTTTGGAGTGCTACACGTTGCTGTTGCACTGAGTATAATGAAATGGCTGATTTTAATGTGTTTTTTTTTCTTCAAATTTGTTAAATTTCCGCTGCAAAGCTGAATCTTTGTCCTGAAACTGGACGGTGTGGTCGTCGGATGTACGATGGATAATAATGAAGTGTGTGCTAAAGCGGTATTTTTTTAGACTTGGTAAAATGGGCATCAACGCACCTGTGAGAAATGGTAATGAAAACCCATTACCCATGTGGCTGTGTGTGTGGCAGGAGGGTGATTAAGTTTGAAGCTTAAGTCCACAAGCCTACTCGTTGGGTCCAGAATTTGATTGTTATAGGTAGTTTAATCGAAGGTAGTTTAATCTACTCCCACTAATGGATTTGGAACGTACACATGGTATCAGTCAAGCTCTCTGTTTACGTGTCTCCACATAATAGGATGGTAACTTTTTTTCTTTAAAGCAACTAAGGAGTATGCTAATGATCAGATATAAATGTAATACGCTCAATGGTATGGTCTAGACTTGGCTTATCTACATGAAACCCCGGCTATCAAGGTTACGTTGATATTTGTGTATTTGTTCTTAACAAGGTTATAGTGTCAAAAGTAGGCTGTAGACTTCTGTTGCCAAGGACAATGACAAACATGTGGCCGCCACTTCAAGGGTACACGAAGATCTGACCATTTCCATGTGCTATGTGCCAGCTGCCTATGATCATAGTGGATAAATAAAGGTTACGTTTCTTTCAACTACAAAACATTAACCTTTTTGAAAGTCTGCAAAGTAAGGTAGTCTTTCAGGAGTTACATTGAGCCTAGTTAAACTAGAGCCTTGGAAAAAAAACTAGAGGTATAGCTGCCTATGCTTTATTGTGATAACCCTTCAATAGAGGTGTGTGTGTGGGAGAATGTATTCTAACTATGAGCTTGCAGAGGAAAGCTTTTCACCAGATTGTGTTGTGGTTTTTAGGTTGAGTTTTCCGTTTGACTTAGATTTTACAGTTTGACACACTGTATGTTTTGTTTTATTTAATCCCGCAGTGCAACGCTTTTTCCCCCAATCTTGGTAGGCTGGTTTCCCCAAAGTTGTGCGAAATCGCATTGGCAAACAAAAAAAAGGTTTGACCCCCTCCCTCTCCCCCAAACAAAATCACTCAAAGATATTGTATATTGTTTGTGAGAATAAGTGGTGCGTTCACTTTGGGTTTAGTGATGCAGTTAATATCACAAATTGATCACTGGGGCTGTTATTACTTTTTAATTGCATTGGAGCAGCTAGTGATTTAGTGTAATAAAAATAATTGCACTAACTTGTTTTTAAAGGAGAATCTTACTCATAAGAAATGTGAAATCATATTAGAAACATGGTAATATTGATGTTGACAGACTTGCAAGAAACTGCAGGAATTTTTCTTTTGTTATTCATGTTTGGGTTATTTTCTGTTGATTTGGGTTGGGTGGCAAAAGGAAATATAGTAATGGATCGACTTAAGTGTTTGAGACACAATTCTAGGCCTGTATGAAATGTCACAAAAAAATAAATTATTTTGATTTGGCATTTGAATGTGTTCACTTTGTCTGCCTCTTGTGGTCGCCTTTTATTCTGCCGAGCATTTCTCCAAATGAGCTCCATGACATTTTAACCACAGTGGCTCGAATTGCCGACTGAGATATTTACTGTGAGGGACGTGCCGTCTATAAGAGGCGATGGTATTCTGAGCATTTGACCATCGACCGAGTGAACCTATATTTGGAAAGGCAGTGTAAAGTACCAACAGGCTGATAACGGGGAACGGATTATGTAACCGATCACTGTACGACGCATGTATCTGCGTTGGGGACGAGTGCAGGCCAACCTTTAAATAGAGGGCGTGGCCGTGGCATGCACGTCACCGTGTTTACGTCCAACAAGCAAGAAAAAGGGTGCTCTACCAATTCTGTAATCGTGAACAATAAACGGTATGTATACCAAGTCTTATGGCACGTCGTCTGTAATTATTTCAAAGCCAAGATACAGATACAAGCGAAAGCTGTTTGAAGCGGTGACATTAAATTGTTTGGTTGTAAAATGGTTACTTTTGCTTGATTCTAGTCGCTAGCTAACAAGTTAGCTTGAGGTGTCATTTTCTCCGCACCTTCACACGCTCAGCTAGCGTTGCCACATTGTTGGCACTTGGTAGCCTTAAAAGGTATCGTTTGTCAATGAAGCTGTTTATCGGCAAGTTCGGGTTTTGGTGGTTTTAACAATATCAATTATGTGACCGCTTGCAACATATTGCGCTAACTGTATTACGTCTACTCTCTGGGGGAATTGCTATTCAAGCAGGGAACATATTTAGTCAGCAACTCAAAGCAGCTAGGGTTTATCTTCCAAACGACACATTAAATTAAAGGGCTATCCTGTGAAATATTCACAATTAGTTGTACAGATCTTAGAAATTATCAGAAAAGTGTTGGGTGATAATCCTACACTTTTCTCTTTGCCTGGACACTTCACCAACTTCACAGAGGCATTCAAAAGCCAAAACTTGTGATACAATTTGACAAACTTTTGTCTTTCAGATTGTACCGTTAATCAGTGTGATCCGTGTGCTGTCGTGCGGTGACACCCAACTCCGGGTGCCATGTCCTCCTGCCCTACATGAGCTCTACTATGTGGTACATCATGCAAAGCATTCAAAGTAAATACTCTCTCTCCGAGCGGCTCATCCGCACCATCGCAGCCATCCGCTCTTTCCCACACGATAATGTGGAGGATCTGATTCGCAAGGTAAAAACGGTGATAAGTATCGTTATGCATCTGAATTATGAATTACCGTTATACATCTTAATATGGTATTTAATGTAGTCTGTTTACATTTACTTTGGCCTCAAGGGAGCCGATGTTAACCGGATGCACGGGACCCTGAAACCCCTGCACTGTGCCTGTATGGTAGCCGATGCAGACTGTGTGGAGCTGCTGCTGGAGAAAGGGGCAGAGGTAACCTACGACGCCTACAGCTAGAGATCAATCCTGGTGTTTTATCGGATACTTGGGCGTCTCAAAGTCTTGTTTTGCTTTGTTTGTTTTCATTCCAGGTCAACGCCCTGGATGGGTATAACCGAACCGCATTGCATTATGCAGCAGAGAAGGACGAGGGTTGTGTTGAGCTGCTGTTGGAGTACGGCGCCCTGCCGAACGCCCTCGACGGAAACAAGGACACTCCGCTCCACTGGGCCGCCTTTAAAGACAACCCTGAGTGCGTGCGGGCCTTGCTGGAGAGCGGCGCCTCTCCCAACAATCTGGACTACAACAGCGACACGCCGCTGAGCTGGGCGGCAATGAAGGGCAACCTGGATAGCGTTAAGGTGCTGCTGGAGTATGGGGCCCAGGTGCACGTGACCAACCTCAAGGGCCAGACCCCCATCTCTCGGCTGGTGGCCCTGCTGGCTCGCGGGCTGGGCACGGAGATGGAGGACGAGTGCCTGGAGCTGCTGTGCAAGGCGGCAGGGAGGTTTGAGATCCGACGGGCCGACGGCACCCTCCCCAAAGAGCTGAGTAAGAACCCCGAACTGCTGGCCCGGCTGACCGGCATGGCGGCCAAGGCGCCCACTCTCAGCTCGCTCGCACGCTGCGCTGTGCGGGAGTGCCTTGGGGTGCAGTTTTTACCCACTGCAGTCAAAGAACTCCCTTTGCCAGAATCTATCAAGGAATATGTGCTCCTGGTAGACTAGAGGAAGGAGACCACAGGGACCACCTCATCGATTTTGCCGGCTAATGTAAGAAGGCATATGACTCGTGTATTATTTCTCTAGGGATTATTTGCTAAAATGATCACAGATCACACAAGCCATCAGCATATGCATTTCGCTCAAGTCGTACTTTGTAATTTCAGAGTTATATATGTGTGGCAGTTTATTTTTGTCTGCAACTTAAGTTATTAACCATTTTCATAACAAATTTTCCCTCAGAACGGAAATGCTATTAAAGCTATTAATATAAAAAGTATGATTTGAAATTATAACAGTCTTATCTTGTGGTCTCATAATATAGATGACTGTGACAGTTTGTTTATTTATTTTATCACAAAAGGTCCACATTTATGAAAGGAGAAATTAACTGTACAGCCATTAGTCTCGATATCCTTTAATAAATAAATAAAATCAAATCAAAAATAATAATTTGTGAGCAATGCAAAGGTTTAGAGTGTTAACAAAGCATGCAACAGTGGATTTGTGTTTAAGGGAGGTCAATTTGATTCATAATCAGCCAATATGCAACATGTGTAAGAAACTAGAACATTTTTACTTTAGGTGTTGTGATGTTTTTTTAAGGGTAAACCAAGTCTAATTATTTTAAAA
This sequence comes from Gadus macrocephalus, assembly GCF_031168955.1. Lineage (NCBI taxonomy): Eukaryota > Metazoa > Chordata > Actinopteri > Gadiformes > Gadidae > Gadus > Gadus macrocephalus. The sequence goes on from NC_082382.1 coordinate 17,557,004, forward strand.
TGGATTGTTTGTGTTTGCGTTGACTAAATATATTTATTTAGGCAATTTATTATGTTTGTGCTTTCTAATTCTATGTCAATTTAACCTTTCTTAAAATTGTGCCCCTCACAAATGTTACTAGGAAATGTACCCCATAGTTATATAGCAGTCTTTATGCACACCATTATTTGACATATTGTTTATGTTAACCCTCAAAATACTAATTTCACTGTTTTTGAAAAAATATATTTTTTGCCTGGGCTTTTGATAAAGGACTTATAAAATGAAATACCATGAGTTTTGTTTTACATTGTATGGGCAGTGTTTTTTTTTTTTTAATATATTTTCTTAATCTTATCATTGAAAATCAATACCAAACTTGGGAGGACCCATCTTTCAATTCTCAATGTCTCCACACAGGGTCTCTCTTTGACTTTGTCTCATGATTTAAATCAAAAGGTTTCAAAGTAACTTCTTTGTAATCATCAAATGACTTTTGTAAAGAAGGATTTCTTCCAAGAAAGCAAACTGTTAACAGTTTGTTTATTTCTAACCACGCTAACCCCTGTTGCTATTCAGAAAGGATATTTATTTCCAAAAGTTGAGGGCGAGCATTTAAAGAGGGAAGCCCATGAACACTGAGACGAGCCCCCACTCCTGTCCTTGCTCAGACATTTTGTTTCATCCAGAGTGTGATGTCAGCAGTTCAGTTGAAACAATTGGATTTAACTCTATGGGCTGAAAGTATTGCTTCCCCTTAGTACTGTACTTCAGCAAGCCTCCAACGCTACAACATTGAGACACTTGTTCTTCACTTGAGGAATTGTTATTCGGGAAACAATTAGACAAACGAAAACGGGATCATCAATGCTTAATGCATCCGAAAATGTTTGGATTACAATAGTTTTGGACCTAACCATATCAAGTTGTTTGTTGCTATTGTCAAAACCAGTGAGACAGAGATTCCCAGACCCCCATTTATACACAATCATTACTGCAAGAAGGTCATGGAGGAGACCTGAGCACGTGACCCCATATTCTGTTTCGCTACACGGATCAGTCTGGACATCTTGCCACCCACGTCAAATTCAGTGGGCGTGTGTTGTTAGTTGTTATTGAGTCTATTTCTGCAATAACTGTACTTATGGCTGTGTTTACAAATGTTAACGTTAACGCTTGTTGCCTCGGGAGACACCTTTATTGGTTTGCCAGCAGCAGCCTGTATTAAGGTCATCGACTACGAAACAGTCATTGATCGGCCCTTCATGTCATTGAAGGGCCGTTACCTATGACATTGACCCCGATTGGCCCGATGACATTGTAATTTCAGGAAAACGATGTGGGCGACTAGAGGTCCAGACTGATTTGTGAGGCAAAACAGAATGAGAGGTCACCTGATCAGGATGATCTCCAGGCTAATGGCCTGTGGGAATTAAAAAGTCGCTTATGCTCCCAGTGTGTTTATCTAGCAAACAAAAATTAACACAAATCATGGAAAACTAAACAATGGAAAACAAGACAATGGAAAACTATGGAAAGCCCAAAGAAAAACATTTTTTTTAAAATAACTAATACTATTTCATTTACTACATAATATTCTTATATTTATTTTCTATTATCTATTCATTTTGCCCTTATTGTAAATGTTTCTGTTTCAACATTAAAATCCCACGTACCACCTCAAGTAACCCACTGTACCACCTTTGGTACGTGTACCATAGGATTGAAGACACTGTACCAAACATACTAGCTGTGGGTGGGGGTTATCTCAGAGCTAACCTGCTATGTGCTAGGTTTGCTCTAGGTTAGACTCACAGCATGAATCGCCATGGTTCTGAGATTAGTCAAATCTTGGCAAATTGAAAATTTTGGCTTTCTGCTTAACATGTAAATCCTGCCACTTGGTTCAGTCGGTACACATCACGTGCGAGACTGGTGTTGGGCCATTGTTATTTATGCAATACATTATTGTATACATGATTGCATTGCAAAAGAGAATTGCAAATATTTTGAAGCATAGGACTCATTTTTTAACACTTGATATAGAACAATTGTAAATATAGACATGTATGCTCCATGTGCATACATGTTTTCGTGTACACGAAAACAAAAAACGACCATGCCACAAATGTACATGCATAATTATGACACATTTAAATTAGTTCGGTCTGTATGATGAAATAGATATTAGATTACGAAATAATTCATCATAAAGGTTATAATTACATAAAAGTTAAATTGTGTTAAATCCTTTGCTTAAAACGCAGTAGACAATCTAGCACAACCTAAAAACATGTGGGAAGTTAAGACTAAGTCCTTTTTTTTTTTTCTTAACTAGATGCCTGCAAATAGTTTTTTCTCATTTATTTATGGTCAGCCATCCCCCTGACGCGCACCGTGTTTTTGTTTGACGTTGAAGTTGACCCATACCTAACGTGCCAATGTCTGAAATGTCATGTCTCGCCATGTTGTCCATGCTTAACGTGACGTGGGCCTCGCGATGTTTCAGAGAGGAGGGGAGTGTCAAATTCCAGGAGAGAGGAGAGGGAGTCGGAGATAGGGGCGCAAAGGTGAGTTTGTAAACAATTGATTACCATTTCAAATTACTACACAAGGTCTAATTCAGTTTGAAGTATTACAAAGTGCGTCCAAGCGCGCAAATCTGTCCTATTGTCTGATTTTAAATCGTTATTTTCAATTAGTTGTCAAAACTGTTGTGGTAGATACAACGTCTCGCTTGTACTCTCGCTCGCCGTTAAGTGTCAGACTGCTAACTAACTGCTAGCTTTTGCTATTTCAACTCAATAAGTTGGTGCTCGAGTCTTATATCAAATCAAAAAAGTAACCGCATGGGTGATCAAAGCAACGTTTTGATATTTAGTTGACAATGCTCTTATTCCGAGTCCCCGACGACGCTGTAAGTTCGCATGAGCACTAGTACAATCTGTGATGTTCCCCCAAAGCGGCCTGCATGTAGTTAACGTTAGCTGGTTCAGCTAACTGATTTCAATAACGTTAAAGGGAAAAGTTGCTTCTCTTTTACCAATGACATTCAACTTGTTGCGGTTATTGACATGATCTAACGTTATGCTTAACTTATGGGTTTTCGTTAGATTTGCCTATAACCAATTAGTGAAAAGAATAGGCGGTCTTGTACGGGAAAAGGCAGGGCTAAGTTTGCTCGTGCAAAGCCAGAGGGTAATGGAGGCTAGAATCAACTTTACACGACGGCTAAAGGTGTCTAACGTTGTAATAGGCAACGTTTGACCTGTTACATGATTATTACACGAACCTGATGGTTGTTTACCTGTAGATCTCACCCTAAACGATGCCAGAAGGTTACATTTCGGTCTGCAGGATACCCCTCACTAAAATATTTGTTTGTCTCAAGAAATGACGAATTTGTTATTGCAATTCAGCTCATGAACACTGCCCGTCTTTGTACCTGTCAACACCTTGATTATGTAGGTGATGTTTGAGACCAAAATATATAATTCCACAACATGCTCAAGTGTTGTTCAGGGGCAAAGGCCGGGTTAAATAACAATAATCCAAACGTTAGAGATGAATAAAAATCAACATTATTTCTTTAAATTATTAAGAGCAAATGTCAATCTAAATTAACCTCAAATATAATTTAAGGTGCAATAGTAGTGTTACTGAACCTTTTTAGTAGTTTACTCTTGCTCGGCTGATGTTTGAATTAATTTGAATGTGACTGTAAATGTTTAAAATTGTTTGACTGCTACCAAATGTGAAATGCTTCTTCAAAATGGATACGAGTAAATGGTCTGAGAGGTTCAATTCCATCCTACACAATGCATAGGGTCATGCATGTATTTTGGCTCAATGTTGGTTTAATGTTTATTCACTGGTAAATACATCTCAGCTTCTATTTACTTATAAGTAATGCACATTAACTTTTGCTGCCAGCAAGCTGCAGCGTAGCTCTTGTCTCCCAGTGTATACAGCTTGTATTTACTACAGCTTCACCTGTGATCTACCCAATACCCTTGATCCAATGTTAAACCAATCACGTTCTCTGTCTTTTGCCTTCTCTCTCCCTTCTCTCTGCCCTCTTTTCTGTGGGGGTCTCCCCTACCCTCTGGCAATTCAAGCCTCAGATTCCAGAGTCGCGGCTGCAGCGTGAGCTATTAATACAGTTTGTTTAGTCAGTTTCCTAGCAGTCTCCATCAAACACTGAATGGCTGTGGCTGATTATAGCCGGGCCCCGTTCCCCTACACCTGCTGAGTCTGAGAAATCCAAGTTAACAGCAGGATGATGGGCTCAATGAGTGGTAATGGAGATAGAATTGGGGCCATTTGGAATCTGTGTCACCTTGGATGAATGGAGGCATAAATAGGTGTAGGGGGGAATCTGTGGCTCCATCATCATCAATCAATCATGTGAATCATGTCAAAGGGCATCACAGTGATTTATGTACCAGAGTATATTCTTGAGGTCGGTCAAGGCTGTCTGGACTCACTTTGCTAGTGGGCAGTCATCCTCAACCATTTACCCTAATCTTTAGGGTTTGGTGTATTAAGTTACCTTGTTTGGCTCAATGCCGTTCACCATGTCGCTTATTGTTGACAGTTATACCTACTCTATTTCTCTTCCGATCTGTTACTACTCCTACTATGAACTAGCCAACGACTTAATAATTAGGTAGTTAGTAGAAGAATAAGTAAATTGAGTTGGTTTACTTGCATGATCCTACATGTAAAGAGGGGATAGTAGGAGTGATGGACAAATTTAAACATCTTATTGCTTCATATCATTACATTATACATTTTTAGGTTGTGTGGTTCTTGCCAGAAGTGTCTTCCACCCCCAAAACCGTAATCCTACATGTCATGTCGGCGTGAGCCAGGCCATGTGGACCTCTACCATGTCTAGGCCTGCAGCGAAATGTAAACTTCCCCAGCCAATCAATGCCAGATGGTTCTGTTTCCATATGTTGTCCACACCCATGGTATAATGAGGTGGCTGCAGTATCTCGTTTGCAGATGCATTTCTGCCCAAGTTGACTCAGTGGATTGGAAGCAATTTGCGAGAGCCCTCGCAATGGCATGCTGCCTTCCTCTCGCGAACCTGGGAGGTCTGCAAGAAATCAAATGGCACAACGGCATCAGCCCTTTAATCATTGTGCCGGGGGATCGGAGTAGTTCCCTTCTTCCAATGAAAGAATGTAAGCTGAGGGAGGGACAATTGGTAAAACATATTACAATCAAAAGTGCAAGCAAGGCCATACAGCTGAAGTGCAGGAGACCAGGAATCATGTGTTGGCACAGGACAGCGGTCTTCCTCAGCAGTACTGATGGAAGGAGGAAAAAAGCCTGACTTCAACACTGGGAAAACATTCATAAAGCTATACCCGTGCCAACAGCATGAATAATCTGTCCCACTCAAACATATTGGTGCCACTAGTGTGCTCAAATCCATGCAACGGTTAGGCTATTTGGAGTGAAGGGGTTTCTCAATGGCTTGGCTTTTGTGGGGCCTTTTGCACAGATTGATCACTTATCGCCCTTGTTAATTGATGTGACTTTGTCAACATTGGCAGAGGCTGCATTGTTAAAAGATTAACATAATATTTCAATGGTATTTGTTTATTTTAGCGTTTGTTTGTGCACACAGGAAGAGCCATGCACATTGGCGTGCATCTCGTGTGGTGGAATGGGTTATTGTGTAATAGCTGGACTCCACTTTGAGCCAGTTGGGTGTGCTTAAACATTCATTCTACGAAACCTTCCCTGCTTTCCAACACATTCCCATATTTAAAAGTTGTCTTTGTAAAATTCCTGAATCGCGGTCTGCAGTGCAAGTAAATTCATGCTGGATAGTATTTGTGTGTGTGTGTGTGTGTGTGTGTGTGTGTGTGTGTGTGTGTGTGTGTGTGTGTGTGTGTGTGTGTGTGTGTGTGTGTGTGTGTGTGTGTGTGTGTGTGTGTGTGTGTGTGTGTGTGTGTGTGTGTGTGTGTGTTGTTTCTGTGCAACAATTTTGCTCTTTCATGGAGACAACTGAGCAAGAGGCTGCAGGGACTGCTCGGCCTTAGTTGGTACCAGGTCAGTGTCGGTCGCAAGTAGATGCGTACTGAAACAATGGCGTGTGCATATTTAACTCTGGTCAATAGCGTGTACTCTGGGAAGAAGTTCAAAATATTTGTTTTGTCACCCGATTGAAAGCTTTGGTTTTAAAACAACAGATTAAGTGGACTTGCAAACTTTTCCACTCTGTTCTTTGATTGTGAACCCCAACATTGTTACATTATATTTTATTTCACAAAGTAAAAGGCATGCTCCCCCTTTCTCCTGTGTAGTATTTTGACATCATACAATTAAAAGGTTGGTATTTTTCGTTATAGTTTTGGTTTAATCATTTGTTTTAAGCCATGTTGTGAATCAAGTGACCATTATAAAAAAAAAGAAAAGAAAAAAAAAAGTGTTGTTACTGAGAAGACCCATTGAAAACACATTGAGAATACACATTGACATGTACAGATGTTGAATAGTCCATGGTATTGGGCAATAGTTTGGGAGAGCGGGTGTCTTTCCAGTAATGTCCACCTGGGTTTCATGGTGGAATTTCCCACAAAGTGAACTTCCCCATTTTTTTATGCTAGTGCCAGCAATGATAATAAATGTTCTCCATGAACAGTGTTTAACAAGGTCAAATAACATCTAAATGTGTCTGTTGACCTTCCAACGCCACATGGGTCCATGTTCCTAGGCAGACAACTGACGCATGCTTCCATACATGAAAGTAAACGAGCAAGATTCTCTGTGTCGTGCACACTCTACATTGTACGGAGCTAGGGTTCACTGGTAGTCTACCAAAGAAATGTGTGCTGTAGAATTGCATTTGGTTTGCAAAAGGTAAGCGTCCGTAGAGGAGAAAGGAGCTTATTTACCTTGAGATGGCTAAGGGGGGAGGAACTTAGCTAACTGCCTTCGTACAGAGAAGGTAGGAGCTGTTTGAGAAGTGAACAGAGGGGGTGGTGGAGACCGACTGAGAGAGAGAGAGAGAGTGAGAGGGCGGGAGTGGGAGGGAGGTAGAGGGAGATGACTGTGTAATCCGTAGCCGTTGCCCTCTCTGTAAACTGTCCTCATTGGCCAAGCAGAAGCCCCCTGCGTGAATGGAAGTGTCACCAGGGAAACTTTGTCTTGCTACCTCCGTGTGTGTGTGTTTTCCCTCTTGAAAGGGATATTTTTAAACGCCTTTCTGCTTCCTGCTCCCGAGTCCCGACTACCGACAACAAACCACAGCATCCCTGCTGTGTTGTTTGCTGGATGCGCGACTCACAAATCAAGAAGACGAGAGAAGAAAAGCCACAACAATGTTTTCCTCTTCTCTTTTCCCACAGTTACATTGCAAGCTCTTTGCAAAAATGGGGGATGACCGACCTTTTGTGTGTGCTGCCCCTGGCTGTGGACAGGTAAGCTCTCTCCCCTCTCCCCCCTCTCTATCTCTTTGCTTGCCTTAGGTTCAGCTGTTGAGGTGAGGGGGAGGGAGCGTTGTATTGTCTGTGTACTGCTTGCCTTGGGGAAGTTGGCTGAAATTGATATTGACATTGATTCCATTTCAAATGTTTACTGTATCAATTAAATATATTTATGTTGGAACAGCTTTGTTTGTTTGGCTCATCATATCATGTTGCGAGTTGCCAACTGTTCTGACGTTTCCTACAGCGGTAGCCGACGTTCACTTTGAGCTTCCCTCTGACGGCATTCTGTCTTGTCTGTTACACTCCGTCTTGTGAAACAAACAGTCTCGATTTAACGGTGACTCACCAGTGTTTGAAATGAGTAATGGGTGAATATTACTGTTTCAACCTGCCACCTTAGACATCTGCTCCCTGCTAACACAGGTCTGAGTCCTTGGTATGAATCAGCTCTGTGCCAGCCGTGTCTCCAATATCCACATGGTCCTAACTTGGTATCAAGTGGACTACACTGTCTATTCGTCACAAAGAATCCCACAATGCCCAGGCTGGCATGCTCCCACCTGAGTAGTGTGAAGTTGGCCATATCAAACAGTTTGCTGGTTGGTTACTTTGTACTCTGGCAGCCGGTTAAGACGCTGTGTTTGAGAAAGTGAAGTTAAGCCTGTCTGTGAGGGATACACCAGATCTGATACCGATAATGGAGGTTTGGCCCCTCTCCCTGGGTAATTCTGCTAAATTAGCCAGACGACATCGCTCAGACAGTATCGCCATATTAGACGGTATACTCTTACTAGATACACTGGATCAAAGATAAGATAACCACTGTATTGTGACGGATCGAATGGTTATGGTTGCATTACTCTGAAGTGTGATTTAGAATTTGTTGCTTTCAACTGGCCTCAGCCTGCTCTACAGTGAGATTGGTTTGACCGTAGGCGGTAAGGCAATGCAACACGCAAACCAGTCCAGTAAATAATTGATTTGCTTGTTTCCTTTTTCCCCTCAAAAACTTTATGGACACCCACTGTGATGTAAACATGTAAACAATCATTGCTTATTTCATCTGTTGATATCATTCATTATTTAGCCATTTGATCGATGTGTAGACACAATGGAAGTCGAACTGATGTCAATGTTGGTTTAACGGGGCATGCTTTGTCACCCTCAAGGTTGATGTGTCTTGGTTATTTAAGTGTGAATTGGCTGATGGGTAAACACACCTGGGCTTGTGTGTGTTGTGTGCCTTTGGTACACTATAACTGGGTATAGTAATGCAGTTTTATGGTCTTAACCAAGTGTTATATTGTGATGATTATCATATTGGATGAAGTAAAGAGGACTTTAATCATTATCCTTGGGAGAGATATGAGTTTTATCAAAAAACGTATATTGAGAATGATGTGATAATATTAATATATTATACATTGCTAGCAAGATGATGTTGTGATATATTATCACTTTGTTACAGAACCCATACAACAAAAAAAAAAACCTTACATCCTTCACTTAACATCTCATGAATTATGATTGTATACATGTCATGATTGTATGTCATAATTTAATTAAAAAGGATTATTGTCACTCAATCTAAGAAGTATAAGTATTAAAAATCCAGAGCCTGGTTAGGGACCTGGATAAGACCTGGAGACCTGGCCCTCCCCTCTCGGGGGTCCGAGCCCCAGCACTAAGCGGGAAGCGACGGCCGGAACAGGACTTACAGAACGTCTTGGGAACGTCTTGGGCCGGGGACTTTTCCTTCCAACGTGTTGACATTGACAACATCACTTTGAACCCTGTTCTCCGCCAGCCTTTATTTATTTACAGTTTGGGCAGTTGAAATGGTATCTGGCAGTATGCGCTGCAGAGAGATTAGCCGGAGATAGTTTCCTAGTTGCCCCGACGGGCCTGGCTGTAAGAGACCAGCGAGACCTGCGGTTGTATCGGTGGTGATGCTGCTCGGCGTGGCTAAAAATAAGGCGTCCCCCCCCCCCCGCGCCCGCTCCCCCCTGCCCGACACTTGACTGTGTTTTCCACTTCACTCTCGCAACCGACTGAACTCACTACGTCGATGCGAGGCCAGGAATAGGCTGTAAGGCCATGAGGAACAGGCTGGCGTCGCCGCCGCCACAGCCCATTTTCCTAAGTCAACCCCTTTTGAGTGTTTGGGACCTCATCCGTGCCAGTGTTGTACCACCATTTTGTCCATTTTAACTGCTTAACGTGTTCAACCACTTCCTTTTGTGGTAAAAATAAAGACTATTCATATTCCCTGGAAACTGTTTGAGTGCATCGTGCCATTTCCCAGTTCTATTTCGTCTTTCTGGCTTGGTGTAGCATGCAGCCGAGATATTTGAGGCCACGTCCCGGGGCTATAGGAGACACTGACACCGTGCGTCTGAGGCACAGGCTACTATTCAACACGGATATTCCTCTTTGTGGGCCAACGCACAATGGTTCAGTATACATCTGTTGGGACACATCTCAGAGAGAACGTCTCCCTCCCTCTCTGTCTCTGATTATCGGACATTTGATATTTATGGGTTTAGGTGCCATGACTCTTCAGTTGGCTGTGGCCAACCTTGTGAAGACTAATTCATGTATTGTTGCCTCCTTGTCCCTTTCTCTCCTTCATATCTCCCTTGATGCTTACTACAGGGCTTTACCAACGAGGACCACTTGGCGGTACACAAACACAAGCACGAGATGACGCTCAAGTTTGGACCAGCCAGAACGGACTCGGTCATTATTGCAGGTAAGGAGTTAAATGCAAAAGGCTCAATTATGCATGCATCTCTGTGGCTCTGCTCCAGGGCAGTAAAAGCTATTTAAAGCATAAAAACAAGTAACAAAAGATTCAAATTTAGCTTTCCCATAAATAAAACCAACAAAGCCAGCATTCGCCTGTGTTTTACAGTGTCCCTGTTATCCAAACCAGATGAATCTGGCGCGTTCTATATTTAGCGGCGTCAGACATCAGAGTGTGATCCGAGTGCAAAGGCGCTTCATTGAATAGTCATTTGTTCTTGTCGTTTCCGCCCATCCACTCCTCTTCTCCACCAGACCAGACTCCAACGCCCACCCGCTTCCTCAAGAACTGCGAGGAGGTGGGCCTGTTCAACGAGCTGGCCAGCTCCTTCGAACACGAGTTCCGCAAAGCGCAGGAGGATGACGACAAGAGGTCCAAGAACCCTGTAAGAGCCGGAGGCCGCCCCCCTGTCTGTGTTCAATGTCAGGAAGCAGAAATCACACTTTTTCACCAGTGATGCAGGCGTCAAACATTTATTATGTTGGATACTGATTTAGTCTTACAGAACAGCTCAGATCCTTAAATGTATGTTTCCTCCTCCCAATACGGATGTAAAATGTAAGCTTGGTTGTAGAATATCAATTTCCTTTATTGGCATAATTAAAACCATAATGAAAAAGTCCTGCACGTCTGCATGCCCCATGTGTCGTTCGAATAGAGAGGAATTAGTTTGAACCCCTTGTGTGAATCCGTAGAATAGAAACCATCGCTTTCTAAAGTGCAGTGAAATCATTTGCCTATTCTCTCGAATTGGGATATCACTGACAACGATGCTTGCTGGGAATACGCTTTTTTAACTTGCCATCTCGTTCAACAGCTGCTCAATGAACACGCACTTGGAACAAATAGTCTAGATTGCGGTCCAACTGAGCTTGTGTTCTACGCCTATGGCTGCGGTTCTAATGTGATGCGCCAAAAGTGGGTTGTCCCTCATGACCCAAGAGCGACTTCATCTTGAGTTACAGAGCTCCCGAGTCCCCTAGGGCCCGGGCCGGGGTAGGGATGGCAGGGATCTTAACACCACCCTGCTCTATCTCCCCCTCCTCCTTCTCCTCAGCTCACAGCAGCCAGCCACGCCGCCGCTCAGGGTCTGCAGACGCCGTCGGACGTCAAGGTGAAGGAGGAGGACCCCGTGGAGGTGGACTCCTCCCCGCCGTGCAGTCCCGGCTCCATCTCCAGCGACTCCGATGGGGGCTATGGGGACCCCCCGTCCATGAAAAGGGTAGGAGAGCGAGCGTTGTCCCAGTCTCCCTGGTGCTATCCAGGGTGCCATATTGACATGGATGACATGGAGGGAAAAGAAAAATCTTCATTCAAAACCTGAAATGCATCATCTGTTGGTGCGTTCATCATTAAATTGAGGCTTAATGTTTTATTATAGTTGGCTTTAAACCCCCAATCCACACAGTAGTCCCAAGATTCATATAATATCTGATCAAAGTATACAGTTCTAACTCTGCCTATTGTCCTCCACAAGCAGAGCCATGCCCACCCCGCTCAGCCGCAGGTGTTGTCGACGTTTTGACCTAACTGTCGAACCCCTTTCCCTCCACAAGGACACCCCGCCCCGCAGCTCGGCCCCGACCCCAACCATCGTGCGGCCAGGGTCCCTCCCGCTCCACCTTGGGTTCGACGCCCTTCAGCCGACCATGCCCTCCCCCACCTCCGTCATCACCCAGACACCACCCTCCAATCGCACCCTGGGGTGAGCTTATCGCCCAAATGGTCCCTTGATGTTCCTCCCCTCCTGGATTGAATGCAGCCCTTTCTGCAGTTCAACACGATAACATCACATCTGCTCTGTGTGCACACACAGCTCTCCCACCAGCCACTACCCCATGATGATGCTCCCCAATGGGCATGCAGTGCCGGTGCTCCCAGGACCAGTGCAGATGCCCTCTGTCATCAACGTAAGCCTAAACAGTCATTCTACATCTATTTCATGCAGTCATGGTGAATCCTTTCTGAACCATGCATACAGACACACAGCTCAATAGGCAATCCATGCATGTTTGGCCTTCAGCACCAGTTTTCTGATTTGCCTCATCGTAAGAGTGCTTATGCATTATTATTTTGTGTCCTCCTTAGCTGGCCCGGCCCGTTTGCATGGTGCCCAACATTCCTGGGATCCCTGGACCTCCCATGGGAGGCAGCAGCAGTGGCTCCAGCTCCCCCTCTGGCTACAGCATCCACTCCGAGGCAAAGATGGTCAGCGCACGGCCAGACACTCGCCTTCTGGCTCTTTCTATTTCTGTCTCCGTCTTGCTTTATCTCGCTCCCTCTTGCTCCCCCACCTCCTCCTGTGCCTCCTTCTCCTCCGCCCAACTCCATCTCTTGTGTTCTGCCTGTGTACTGGTTCACCCCCCGGCCCGTCCTGTGGTCTAGCTTTCATCATCATATGACTGCAATATTTCTTTAAATGGTGGTTATTTACCCCACACACTGTAGCCACACTTAAATGATGACACATTGTAACTCGTTGTGGTGCAGCTCTCTTGATGAAAATGAGGAAGCGTGGGGGGTAGTTAAGTTGGCGTGTTAGTTTTTATTATTAAGTTGATATATGAAAAAAATAAAAAAGAATCATCCGATTAATCGGAAACTACTGATTTTGTCCATTGGCTTCTAGTAGATCGGTCTAAATCTTAGTCGATGGGCCATTCGAGTTACATCTTTAGCTACCTTTAGCAATATACTAAGTTTAGCAAATGTCATCAGAAAACAAACATTTCCTCAAAGGTTAGCGGTAGAAAAAACTGATGGCCTCTGGCCGGACTATGCATGAACGTATTGAGAAATTATTTGCTTAATGTAACGGACATACAGTGTCAGCAATGTTTTTATGCTTCCTCTTAATTCTCCTGCTTAGATTCAACATATGACGAATACATGATCATTTTCCCTCCAAAGGTTCAATAATTGTTCTGCTAATAATCCCATGAGAGTGTCATACGCTCATTATGATTGTGTTATGAAGTTAACAACAACATAACCTACGTTTTTTTATGTAGATGTTTGTCAAAGGAACTCTCGAATCATGCGGTTTCACTTCCCTCTCCTGCTCCTCTTCCTGCAGCGTCTGAAGGCGGCGCTGTCGCAGCAGAGCCCATCCGGCCTGGGCATGGGGGGCATGGGAGGCATGATGGGCATGGGCTGCAGTCCCATGGTGCCCCAGAGGGCCGAGCAGAGCCAGCTGTTGGTGCAGCACCCAGACGCCCCGTCCCCCGCACAGCCACAGGTACACAGCAGGCACCCAACGACTGAGAGACATTCAAGTTTAGTGTGTGTGTGTGTGTGTGTGTGTGTGTGTGTGTGTGTGTGTGTGTGTGTGTGTGTGTGTGTGTGTGTGTGTGTGTGTGTGTGTGTGTGTGTGTGTGTGTGTGTGTGTGTGTGTGTGTGTGTGTGTGTGTGTCACTCTCGTAAACCTTTTATTACTCAGACTGTACTCTGATTCAGACTGTGATGTGACTCAAGGCCTGCCCAACCCCTCTTCCATGTTTGATTCACTCCTGCGGCTCCCAACCTTCCTCCCCCTCTTATGGGTGCCCCTTGTCAGCACCAACCCCCCCCTCCTCACCCCCCCACCCCCCCGCCCCCTTTAACGGGTGCCTCTTGTCAGCCTTTCCTCCCCCTCACTTGTCTGACTCCTCCACCTCTTGTTTTACTTTTCTGCCTCACAACCCACCTTCACCTCTGGTGTGTTTCATCCGTCCACCTCTCCCCCCTCCTCCACCTCTTATGGGTGTCACCTCTCCCCCCTCCTCCACCTCTTATGGGTGTCGCCTCTCCCCCCTCCTCCACCTCTTATGGGTGTCATCCTGACGTGTCCCCCTCCCTCCCCCTCTTATGGGTGTCATCCTGACGTGTCCCCCTCCCTCCCCCTCTTATGGGTGTCATCCTGACGTGTCCCCCTCCCCCCAGTTCTCCCCGGCCCAGCCCACCGGCGGGAGGCGGAGACGCACGGCTGAGGACGACCCCGACGAGCGGAGGCAGCGCTTCCTGGAGAGGAACCGGGCGGCGGCTTCGCGCTGCCGACAGAAGCGCAAGGTGTGGGTCTGCTCCCTGGAGAAGAAGGCCGAGGAGCTGAACTCCATGAACGTCTCGCTGTCGGTGAGTGGGCCTGGGAATCCTTTTTTATAGCAAATTCAGATCACTGGCCTTCAAGGGCTCATGTCATGGCTCCAGGTGTGGGTGTGATTAGCTGGTACAAGCCGTTTGGCACAGGGGAGGAATGATTTCATAGTGACATCACAAGTGGGCGTGTCCACCCATATATATGAAGAATAGATGAGCAACGTTTGCTACAGTCCACTGGGTAGGCTGGTAGACTGATCTATCCAGCATACATCTAGCTGTACACGCCCACTTGTGACGTCACTATGAAAATCATTGCTCCCCTGTGCCAAACGGCTTGTACCAGCTAATCACACCCACACCTGGAGCCATGACATGAGCCCTTTAAGGAGTAGGTTCGGGGTTGAGGCCTCTTGCTCGAGGCTGCCTGCAGGTAGATTGCAGTATTAGGCATCGAGCCCAGTACTTGAATGCTGGGAGTAGAACAACCTGGAACTGTGTTTTATTCACAGCTTTAGCTGTGTGGCTCAAGCAGCCCTACAACACGTGTCTATGTGATACTTGACGTGTTGGCTTTACTGTCCCTGTCAGAATGAGGTGTCACTGTTGCGAAACGAGGTGGCTCATCTGAAGCAGCTGCTGCTGGCTCATAAGGACTGTCCTGTCACCAACATGCAGAAGAAGACGGCCTACCTAGGTGGGCTCCCTCTCGTACTCCCTTCCTCCTACAGCTACTCTACTCAGATGAATGTGCTTGTGGTGGCTCTCTCTATTTCCACCTGTTGCATGGTTCAAAACAGCCACCCCTTTATCCATTTTTCTGTAGTTGTGCAGAAATGAATGAATGTCCGAGACTGACTGACTGTATGTTCACCCGTCCCTCCATGTGGCTGCAGAGGGGGGCATGAAGGAGTCCAGCGAGCCCATCGGCTCCCCGGCCCCGGTGATCCAGCACAGCTCCCTGGCCCCAAGCCCCTCGGCGGGGCCCAACGGCCTGAGCTCGCGGGCGGCAGCGGAGGCCATGGCCATGTCAGTGCTGGCGGGCATGGGCCAGCAGCGTCACCACCACCACCACCACCACAACAACAACCACCACCACCACCACCACCAGAGGGCTGAAGGCGGAGCTTCCCACGTCATCATGGCTGTACAGTCCCACTCTAGTGCCAGATGATGAGCCAGGTCACCGCCGCCCAGGCATAGCTTACACTTCACCACCAGGGGGCAGAGTCGGAGCAAGGAAAAAGAAACCTCGCTGACCCCAAAGAGTCCGAACACCTGAACTATTGCCTGTCTCCTTTGCCTCCGCTTCTTTCTTTTTTTTACCCTCCAGTGGAGCCATGTTGCTGAAGCCTGGAGCTCAGCAGCAAGCCTTCTGGGAATAGACTGAGACTATTGAGAGAGCTTCCTGTTCACTCTGCCATAAACTACAGGGGCTGGACTCCAACCTTGCTCTCCCCCCTTTAAACCCCACTCTCCTCGGCTGTCATCTCCGTCTCCCTCCCCTCCGCCTCCCCCCCCCTCAGTCAATACAACACTTCACTGGACTTCAATAGGACTGCATCACTAACGAGTTTACTGCCGTAGCAACACTCTCCCCGTGGACACATCGGCGCATGTTCTGTAACACATGGGCAACACAGCAACGGTTTTAACTTTCTACGTTCGAGCGAATAACCAAACACAACACACAGGGCTTTTATACTTACAGATGCTGCAGGGGGGCCTTGGGCTCAATCAATGTTTTTATCCTAATGCACTCAACCATCAAAGATGCAATAGCCTGGATACACTAAAAAAGTGTAATGTATGGCCCATAACCTATTGTGTCAAGATCATATCAACCTGCACCCCCCCCCCCCCCCAAAAAAACGTACCTCATGTAAACCCCTTTATAAGGTGTATAAACTGTGTGAGTGGCTCTGTGTATACGTGTAAGTATATCAGAAGCTAGCAGTTGGCTTACTAAAGGTCTGATACACTAATAGCTAGGTTGTTAGCATGTGACTTTTTCTACTTGCTTGTGTTAACGTTCTCCACATGGGCAGCTATCTTCTAAAGTTAACTCTCATATCCTCACCAGTTGGGCCACAGAACCAAAAATTAGAATCAACCAAGTTAAAGTTTTTTTATAATCGCTTTCTGCAGTTTTTTGCAATACGTCAATATATTTTACTGTTTTTTGTCAAGTCTGAAGGGAATTAATCTGTTGTGTCACTCACATACCCGCTTTCCAGCTCTCACTCTCCCTCTCTACACCAGGTTATTAATGGTATTTATTGTTTTTTAAATGTATGCCATTTCTATATTTGTGAGACTATGAATTGACGTTTCTCTGTGTGACCTCTCACCTTACACTTCTGGCTGCTTGCTGAGGTGTAACACAGCCCTTAACCTCTCAGTGAACAAACCAAATGTTAACTAAGCCATAGTGACTACCCATCAGATCTCCCATCATCTCTAGAGAGCTCCCTGTCCTGTCTGGTTCCCACTAGGGGTGTGAACGGTTACAAAAAATTGTAAACGGTTTACACAACCCCTTTTATTTTTTTTTCGTGTACACGGTTAACCGTTTTTTTTTATTAATGAAAAAAAATATTATTTTTTTAAAGTGAACCGCAGTCGCGCTATAGGGGGATATTTGTTTATCAACAAGGCGGATGCGCGAGCAGAATGATTGCAAAAATAACCTTTGTTTGACCGGTTGCCATGGTTATCTCCGTGCGGTTAATTTGCAGTTGCAGTGTTAATTAGGATGTTGTCAGCTTACTGTTACATTAAACTGTAATCAGAAAAAGCGGTTATATGCTATAGACCCTAGAGTATCCGTGGTATAAAGGCTGGGACGAATTTCGAATTATAAATATGTAAACTATTTTCCTTTTCCATCAGATTTTCAAGCGAATTAACTCTTAAAGCGAATTAATTTGTAGCGACATAAGAAGCGCCTAAACGGTTTTCCATCGACAGAATGATTATAGCGAATTAAAATTGTGTCACATGCCCCGTGTTGAAGCGCATTTTTCTGACCCGCTAGATGATTTTCCATCAACAATGCGCATGCGCGACATTCTATATCGCTTCAGCCGTTTTCCATTACTTTTATGTCGCTAGAACTTTCCCAAAACCACCTCTGCAGAGCGAATTAACTTAGTGCGACAAAATCGGCGTTAGAGCGATATAACCCTTTTTCCATCACATATGTCGCACTAACTTTTGATGCGCATCATTTTAAAGCGCATTATCTTTTTGATGGAAAAAGGACTTATGTTGAAAGTATGGACCGTCGCGATTCCCATTGAAACAATGGCGCAGCGTTTTTGATTTAGTTTTCGTTTACTTATTTTTCCTAAACGGTTATGATTTACTAACCGGTTACACGTGTACCCGTGCACACCCCTAGTTTCCACTACAGGAAAAAATACCTTGACTGTTGTTTTTAGCGTTCAGAGCTCACAATCTTTATCACTGCTCTTTCACTCACACTCAGAGATTCATCATTTTGCCTTAAAATCACATTGGTGCCTCCGACTACCCCATTCAAAAATACATTTTCCTGCATGAATAACAGCCTTATGAATGAAATAAATTGTCAATATTGGATGTTTTCTATTCTGAATGAAAATCCATTGCAGTCGGATACAGAATACACATTTTGAACTGGGGTTAATTTCATTTAAATAACCCCTGAATGATGTGATGAATACTTGTCTGCCCTCCTAGTGAGGGAATAATGCGAAGACATATACATATATATTAACGGCCCTTGCTGTCATGGTACATGGTCGTTTTTATCGGGACTACCATGTCGATAAAACCTCCCATACAAGGAATTTTTGGTTTTGTAATCAGTAAAGTTTCTCCACCAGAGCTATCCGATATCAGTGATTTATTTGCAATGTGAAACATTGCAGAAGTAGGATTTCTGTTCATGAACATAAGGACATGTCTTTATGCACTAAAAGTATGCACGTTTTTTGTGGCGTTTTTTTTCTGTTCAAGTAGATTTTTCTGGATTTCACTCTTCATACAATGTAGAGACTTGTGCTAGCACTATATTTTGCTGGTTGTTCTTTGAAGACAATGGTTCATCTGAAATGAAAATGCAAACTATAGTTAGCTTTAGTGATTGTCATTGGCACTTTTCTTTTTCATCTTGTATGTCTTTCGTTGTGTGTTATGTTAAGCACTATACATTTTGCTGTTGTATCTCTTGAACTCTATCTCATTGTACTAATGACTATAGAAACTTAATTTGTTTAACACAAGCATTTCATTTTCCCAACTCAGTAATGTTGTTAGACCTGTCTATCAGACCTATTTTATCCCAATAGTTTATATCGTATGAGATTATTTCTGCAATGCCTTTTGACTGTCAGTTTAAGTCAGCTATTATAAGTTATGTTTTTTTTAATTGGTCATATGCAAATTGTTAAAAGCGTTCTTGACATATTAACAAAGACTAGAATTCTTTTGAAAATAACAATTTACTGAGAACGCAACAACGTGAATGTTGCCCTGAGTGTTTTAATGTTTTTTTCACACTCCCATTTCAGAATTGTCCTTGTATTGTACTTGTACTATATGAATATATTTACTTACTTTTCCATGCATGTCCAAATGATCACTTACAGTCCTGCGGTTTTAATTAAATACACAACATCTTAATGTTATTTTTTAACCTTTTATTCATTATGCAAATATTATGCTTAGTTAACCTGAAGTTTCTTTTTTTGGGGGGGGGGGGGGTTAGCAACAAGACCTTTTGACCTGCTAGAATAAATGTTTTACTGTATGTTAAACGTTTACATTTATATTTCTAGAAAGGTAATATTGGCATAGATTTAGATAGATAAAATATAATGCAATTGATGGCATGTTGCGACTCGCGTTCGTCACCTTTGTGATCCTATTTATGAGTGCTGCATAATCAGGCTAAAAGACTTCCAAACTTCTCAGACGTGTTTCTGGAGCAGTAGTGTAGGCTGAGGAGGTTAGTAGTGTAATGTGTAGACCTGGCCCCTACATTCTATGGGCTTCTTCTTTAGAAATTTTACTATATGGATTAAAATTACAAAGGAAAGAAGAGATGAGGAGAGGTGACAAGGAAAAGAGTGGCGACAAGGGGAGGAGGGTGAGAGCCGGAGGATTAGAGAGAGAGGGGAGAGAGGAAACAAGTATAGAGGAAAGGATACAGAAGATGGCGTCAACCCTATCACCAGCAAGGGAGAAAAATAGATCAGCAGAAGATTGATGTGCCATTTATATATTGTCATAGCATTATTAGTTATTCTAAATATAAATAATACTAGTCGTAACATGTCTATGATCTTCAACATAGTAGGCCTATTCTGTCTCGGACGTCGGTCAACCAGTTTTCTATCATTCTACCATGTAATGAACTGACCTTATTAACTTTAAGTGACGTCGAAGTGCTTATCCCGAGGCAGTTCAACGTCCCCGAGCACTCTGCCCTCAGTTTCATTCTATTCTAATTCGAGCTGAAACGGGGAGTTAACTTACAGTATAATAAAAACATTGGGAGAACGTTTTTAAGTTTTCGACATCTATCTTACATTTTCAGTGCAGCTACATATTCTTATTCCGTTACAATGTGTTTACCAACTTCCCATGTAATACATTTCTGGCTAGGCCCCTGGTAAGCCTCGCACTCTCAACAGACCAAAGCTGTAATGCGTTCCTCTGAGCGGAAGAGGGCGCACGAGCGTTTCCCCTCCGACCGCATGCAGTGTTTAACGTACAGGCAAGGTAAACGGTGTCACGTGACCGTTCTTTGCCATTGGTGAGTTTCCCCCATTATGGCGGAGGGGCTAGTCGTGCAAATGGATTGTCTCGCTCATTCCTTGCTTGTTTTGTGTCTCAAGGAGTACTTTTCACAGTAGAAGGTTGACGTTTTATTTGAGGACTGTTGTTTTTATGTTACCAGTCATGGCAGACCGTGCCATGGATTTGTCTGGTGTACCAAAAGAGGTTCGAGACCAATTGGCGGAGTTGGATTTGGAGCTATCTGAAGGTAAGGATGGGTGACGGCTGATGCTACAGCAGATTGTAAGCTAGCTGTTCATTGTGAGTGTCTAGCTACGTGAAGACATCAAGGAAGTTGTTTACCATGTCCACCTATCCGTTGGTATTTTTCCGAACTCCTTTAAGAAGTAAAAGCCGACGCGGACTTATAGTATTTAAGAAAACGCGGTGCCATCCGGCTCATTGTAAGCTAATACAAGATGTGGTAGCAGGCTGAGAAAATAAGCTAACACTACATGACAGGCAGCGGTACCGAATCGGGCAAAGAAAGGACTAACCGTTACCTCAAGTTTCATGAATTTATGTCCCGCCATTTCATTACAAGTTAAGGATATATTATGTACATTGTATCAGGTTTCTGGGACAAATCAGTGAACTAATGGAGGTGAATGTCAAAGACGCCGCCCGGCGTGCCTCTGTCTAGCTGTCTGGGAGACATTCTCAGCGACAATCTATTCATGTTAAGTTCACTCTTATTTCAGTCCCGTGAATGTTATTGATCTATTACATTTTTTTCCCAAATTGGTAAAAACAATGTAGTCTGGTTTGAGATATGTAAAGATACATCCATTCACCATGGTATCCTTTTTATACAGTAGGTTAGGTCGACTTGTATTCCAAATTGAACGAGGGGAAGAGTACAGATTCCCACTGAACTGACACACTGTATTGCTCAACGGCTGTGACTCACATTTTGGGTTCTTGCTAGTGGGGAGAGATAAGCCCTGCGGCCATCCTCTTGGCCGTCCAGAGATGGGATCTGTTATAATGACTAGCATAGGCCTTGTTTCCAGGTATCGTACTCATAGAAACTGTTGATGGGACCAGAGAGCTGCATGCACCTGTAAATTCACCTGTGACTTGCCTTTTCCAAAATTGCTTGATGCTTACTATTCAGACGTTTTTAAATCACATTTGATAATACAATTGTTATATACTTATGAGCGCATGTAAACACGTTTGTTTGTTTACGTTTTCTTATGCAATCCCATGAGAGTGGGGGACTGTCTGTTTGTTTCTGTTTACACACGTGTCAACCGATGAAATCAAAGCCAACCCCTCCCCCAAAACAGCTGGCCACATCCCTTACTTTGGTCACTGTCACGTCACTGTTAGCACATCCCCCTGATGGTGACAACTTGACTGCATTATTTTGGTGAAATTCACAAGTCACAATCCTCTTACTGCCTAACCTACATGGTTGCTTGACATTTGCCTGAAGAATAAAGGCTAGCTTGTTTTTTGTTTCATGTTCTTAAACGGAGCACCCCTCAGCTACTGTTGGGTGTACCTCCCCTTTCAGTCGTTGTCCAAGCACACTTGACAAGTATTTTCATTTTAGGGTTTGAGGTTCGCTGTGTTCATAGCAAACCCATGCAGAAATGCCTGTCGGGCTGCTTGGAGAAGAACACAGGCCCATCAAATGCTCTCTTAAAAAGCAACTCAGTTCTACTGGCCCCCAGTGACTTTGGGGACACAATGAGCACCATTCAGCTGGTCCGAGCCTCCGTGGCAAGGAGCTCTGCTGCCATTTAGGCCATTCAGCTGAACTGGTTCTTTGTGCACAAGCTGGGAAGAGTAATCTCCATAGGCAGGGAGGAGCTGGTCATCAGTCATACTTGTGGAGGATGATGTGTAGTGTTTATAATGTCAGCGGGAGCTCGGCCAGCAGCAGTTGTCTCCCATACCACCCTCTTGTGTGATGTAATCTTTCCACCAGTGTAAGGGTAGGTAGGAACTGACGTTGACCGGACATTGGTCATCTTCTCTATTCTGTTGACTCCTGTGTATGAGGTAGTAAGGATGTGTCATTACTTGCAATCTGCTAATGTCTTTGTAAATATGGGTATTTTACTAAGCACTGAGTGTTTTAACTACGACGCTTGCATGATTCATTGGAATTTTTGCAGGGCCAGCAGGGACTGAACTGGTCTTTGCCATGTCAAGGGAATCGTCATGTCTGCATTACACTTTCTTCTGCCAATGGCTTTATATGTAGGTCAACCAGTGTATGGAAGGAGCAGAAAAGGACTGTGCCCATTGTGTCATTAGGCGAGTGGGTTCCTTTGGCCCTAAGTAGAGGTGAAGAAGTCGTAGCACTAAAATGTCTCTGTGTGCCAGCCAGCCTGCGCCCCTCCAGTCAGACATCCCCTCCGCCCCCTTGAAGAAAGCATGAAATGGAAATCGACTCTTTACCTTGCCATCGACTTTCCTCTGAGTTTCTGCGATTGAGACACCCGAGTCTGTGTGAGCATGCATTATACTCTAACGACAAGTTGGAGTGCTTTTTTGTTTCACCGCTGGGGATTCCTTTAAGTGTTTCTGCCATACAAGTCAGCACACACCTCTCCAAAAATCCCACCCAGCATTTAGAAGTCACTTGCTAATGCCGGCTTCTATTCCAAATGCATTATGCAGGATCATGATGCGGGTGTTTCACTGCGTCCTTAACCATAGTCTGTACCCGCTTTGAGGAGACTAAGACAATGCCTCCTAATAAGAGCATGGTGATGTCATAAGCCTTCTCCACCTCAGCACTGCTTAGGGTCGGGGTTAGAGGCAAGCTGGCTATTCATTGTGTTATGCTTTATGAGACAGATTAGAGTTGTGACAGACGGGACACTTCCTCTTGCTCAACAGATCTGTTTCAGCAGATCCAGAGCTTCTCCTTGCTGGCTTGTCAACAACAGAAGCACAAAAGAGGAATAAAAAAAGATGACGCATTTTTCAAATGGAAACTGCCATTAAACTGCTGCCATGGCTCACACTATGTGTCTGGTTGGCTTATCTTAAGAGTGATTACTTGGCTTCCACTTTGAGCCTAGTTATACAACTTTGAGATAGAAAGTTATTTATTTTAATTATTATACCAAGTGGTTCATTGTATCATATACAACATATTGAAACACAAAGGTTTACATGGTAATTAATGTGTTATGATGGTAACACTTTTTCTCCAGATTGCTGTGATGCCGCCCTATTTCATACTAGGGCTGCGTTCACAAGAACCTGACCTGGTGAATAGAACTAATCAGCTTTTTGATAATAAAAAAATCTATGGTTGAACAGGTCTTGGGGACAAATCATCTGTCGATTTCAGAGCCAAAACCACAGGTGTGTGTGTGTGTGTGTGTGTGTGTGTGTGTGATATCATGAGCTTGGGATAGGGTGAATGTGTGTGAATAGTTAATGAACAGTGTGGACCCCTCGCCTTCCCCTGCAGTAGGCTGAATTATTCACATGCCAGAACCCAAGTGTTGGACCGTCACCATCACTTGGTTTTGTGTCCGTCTGCTGGTGATGTTCCTTCTTTCAGGTTGAGGTTGAGGCATACAATCCGACAAAGCCCCTACTTTATGTGATTGCCAAACAAATTGCTGAAACAGCGTAGACATTTATAAAAACACTGTTTTCCTCCTGATGGTGTGGTGACTCGCATTGTAATGTAAGGGTACTTTCCTTGAGAGAATCATCCCTCCCGAGTTCTTCAATTTCGAAATATGAAGTTTGTACTTTCACCAGTTCTGGAAAACTGTTCAGCAAACAGTTTTCCTTTAAAACCAAAGTTGGTCATTTCACCTGATTAATAAGAAACAATCTTTCTGAAATATGTACAAATAATTCGAAAAACATTGAATTCCTGTGGGTCCCAGGAGTCTATATAAACATGGATGTGGAAGTGCTAGGCGTGCTCGTTTAACCCAGCACTATTTTAACATTTATGATACTCGCGTCCCACGTGGGCTCCACAGCCAAACCATCAGTGTGTGGAGACATGAGGCATGTTTACACTAAGGAAAGCCTGCTGAACCATGATTCACCGGAGTTAGGTGTGTCCCCCACTCCAGGGCTGACACACACTCCTTGAGAGAACCTGTTTTTGAACGGCTGTACTGCCCTAATGTGTACTCAGTCAGCGAGCAGTATGCCCACCTTTCTCAACGAAACCATGAGTCACCACCGTGCTGAATGGATGAATGGCCCTCTCCCCCAGTGTCAAGGCCCCCTTCCCCAGTTAGTTGCCTCTATGCAATCCGGCCTCCCAACTTGGAAGAATGGGATCAGATACCTAGTTGAATCTCCTGGCTGACGCTGCGATTGCGCAAGCCTCCAACCTACTGCTCTGGTATCCTGCAGTCACGTGGAGGTTAGATCCACAGACCGCTAGATACTTAGTGCAAGTAGGGTAGTGAGGTGGTTAGTGCGTCAACAGCCTAGTTAGGAGACTAGGCTGTTGACCATGGAAGGTACTGGGTTCGATCCCCGGTGTATGCAGCCTGCTGTAGGCATTATTTTAAGCAAAAAGCCAGACTCACAATCTCCTGAAAAAGACTATCCGTAACTGTAAGTCTCCTTGGATGACTCTGCGGTATCAATAATGAATAGCACTGTCATCTCCAGCCCTTGCATGAAGTGGACTTACTGAGCCCCTCAAATTCAACTGCATCTCTCAATTAAATCCACCGAGACGGAGGCCTCCTGGACCGAATGGAGTGCTCTTGGTTCACAATGGAGCTGGGTAGAGTTGTGTTGCTGCTCTCAGACACTGAACGCTGATGGAGAGGCCCTCCATGCTACCGCCAGGCTCTATTCGCTGCCTGGGAGTGCTTGTGACTGCGCTAATGCTGAAGAATGCTCTTGTGAATATAAATAGACCCGCCGGGCTGGGCAAATTCACTTTCATGGCTCAGAATGAAAAAAAACAAGCGTCCCCCTTCCACACAAAAGCTCGGCCATTGTTGAAGTTTTAAGACGCGCATCTCATTCTTGGATGTCCGAGAAGTCCCTTCTATTTGTGCGGTGACAAAATCTGAGGCTCATGCTTGTGTTGACCACTGAGCAGGGCGCGGCCAGCTCCGGTGCAACACAGGGGAACATGGTTTCACATGCGTTGTTTAACTGGCCATCTAACACATGTGAGTCACATGGGGACCCGATGGCCTGGTGTGAAATACTGCAGCCGTTGAAGAGCTGCCTTTCTCGGGCCAGTCGTACAGCTGTTTGGTCCAGCCGGAACCAACAATCTGTATGCTTGTTAATTATTGAAAGCTTGTGAAATAGACACTGGCATCCACTCACAACTGTTCACCATCAGGTGATTTTATATTTTCTTCAGCATTGCCAGTTCCTCCTCTCTCTCTGTATCTCGGAACGTCTGTTTTGAACCCTCTCTGTATTGACTTCCGCAAGTCTTGATCACCGCTGACTGCATGGAAAATATGAGACAGTTCCTCAGTTTCTGTAAATGAAAACAACCCAGGTCACAGCAAGGGCTTGTGGGTAAACTAAGCTCAAAGGTTTATTTCACAGAGACAGACAAAGGTCTGTTTCTGCGCAGGCCATCCAATCACAACTGTCAATCACATTTTCCGAGTAGGCCTACACAGCCCAATTCTTATCTGTTGTAATATCATACAGAACTAGAGTTAAAGGCGACACAATACATTTTTCAGCAAGTCCTCAGGAAACCCCCACCCAGACAGATCTCTATCTCCCTTCTTGGCCCCACAGAACACATTGTGTTGTAGGCTAGCTTGTAGTCATGGACCCCTTTAATTCAGCTCTCCAGAGTATGAGGTAAAACAAAGGCTATGAAAACACATGGGTGTGGTTTCTGCTTCTTTAACCCCTCCATGCCGACGACTCTAGTTCATTGTTGGCCTGATGTCTTTTCATCGACTTGAAATGAGGAGAGCAGCATCATGTTTCAACATCATTGGAATCACAACGTGTGGTGATGTTACATTGATTTATATCGGGACCTTGAAGGATCCAGCCATTTTGTTTTGCATAAACTGTGTCTAACGAGCAGAAAAAAGAGAAATCGGATACAGTTTCTCATTCATTTTAAATGTGATTTGAAATTCAATTCTTCAATGTGACTTTCTTGAAATGACGATGTTTACGTATACACTTAATTTAATGGAGTACCCCCACGCCTAAGAGCTTGAGAAATTGTAACTGTTTCAATACCGGTCTCTTTACTAACCACAGCCATTTTAAACAAATTCTCTAATAGAATGAATAGCTGGAAGGGTTAACAACTAAGCTCTCTTTTTTGTTGTTGTAATGGAACACTATGTGGTCTTAGTCATTTCCTTATGATAAACGGAGATGGTCGGCTTGTTCTGTGTTATTAGCACTTTTAGACCAGTGTGTGTGTGTGTGTGTGTGTGTGTGTGTGTGTGTGTGTGTGTGTGTGTGTGTGTGTGTGTGTGTGTGTGTGTGTGTGTGTGTGTGTGTGTGTGTGTGTGTGTGTGTGTGTGTGTGTGTGTGTGTGTGTGTGTGTGTGCCAAATCAAATAAGACCAACGTTGTCTGGATATTCTCAAAACTAAGATCTGCCTTATTGCAGCACAAGTTGAACTTTGTTTTGATTCATCAATGCCTCCAACCTCCTATTAACCCCCCCCCCCCACTGCTCCAACCGCCTTCTCCAATAACTCTTTTATAGATATCTGAACTATCAGGTTTCACCGTATACTCAATAATAATGGCACCCTTCTCTCATACTTTAATTGGCTGTTTAGAGGCAGACAAACTGTAGTTAACATGAAGCCAGTGTTACTCACAGTGTGACTACGTCATGAAGAGCTTTTGTGTAATGATGACAACCCTTTTACTGCATTACTTTCCAGGGGATGCTGCTTTCATCTGTCAGTGAGGGCAAATGTTGTGCTCTCTTTGATGGCCCTTTTAGTTCATTGGAGATCTGTGTAACCGTGGTGGCAGGTTGGTTTAATAATGACGGTATACCACGGCAGGGGAGGGCGAGAACGTGCCCCGTCTAGAATGTTTTCAGCAAGGTACCCCCGGTCTCGCCTTGATGGAGACACCCCGGATAGCTAGTGTTTCTTAATCACCTTTTTAGAGCATGCTTTATGAGCTTTCCATATTGGTAGAGACTCAGCAAAGCCGTTAAACATTCTGCCCTCTAAAACTCTCACATGTCCTGTCTTTGATAAGTAAGGTACCATTATCTCAACTTATCTCTCATCTAAATAACCTTTCTGCTGCCATTTGGACTCAAACCATCTCCTAGGGACAATTATTTTTGCTGTTGAATGTTGTAAATTGCGATTTTCGTCCCTGCTGCGATCAGTTATTGATTTTATTGTTGCCATCATGTAAGAATAGTTTTTTTACGTTCAGGTTATCAAATGTAAAGTCCTCCTAAACCCTTTGTCTTTTGGAATGTTCGGTCCGGATAGAGTTAATATACTCAAGTAAAAGTAAAATGTAGATGACAAGGTATGTTAGTTTGCATGAAACTGAAAATTCATCCCAAAACGGGAAGCAAGACCGTGTTGAGGCAGGGAGGGGTTGGCAGGTATTGCCGGTTGAGATGAAGAAGTGACCTATTCTGACCACCAGTCATGCATGCAAGGCCAAGGGAGTTCTTGTTTTCATGTTTGGTCTTGCGTCTGTTCACCACCGACCGCGTTGACACGATGTAGTTCATCAGTGCGACCGTAAAGGGACATCCTGTTGGACACACACACACACACACACACACACACACACACACACACACACACACACACACACACACACACACACACACACACACACACACACACACACACACACACACACACACACACACACACACACACACACACACACACACCTCTAGTCATCGTGCTTCCCTGTAATAAAACTAACTGAATTTTACTCTCTCTCTCACACACACAGACACTTCTTACTTTTATCACTGACTATTTACCTATCATTATTATCAGCAACCTTGTTTCAAGTGATTAAACCGTTTAAAAACACTAAATAGCCTACAGCATCTTCACTTTAATAATCAGTGTTTATCATAGGAACAGACAGCTGCTGCTAATATATTGGGCCTCACAGTAACGTAAGTAGTTGTGAGTTTTAGAGTTTCGCTAGTTTCAGCTGAGCGTCTAGAGCCAGAGAAGGAGAACGCGGACCGCCGGGCTAACGTTACGCTAAAAGCTAATCAGCCTTCACCTTAAAGCCTAAGGGCTCGAGGGGCTCCGTGGTTACGCAGTTGGATAGTGCATTACGCAGTTACAGAAGTATAACCATCGCTTAACGTGCTTCCCTGAAATAAAACCGGACTGAATTGAGTTTATTAGGTTTTCTGACAAAACCTTTTCTACTCTCCGCCGTGTGTGTCACTGCGCACATGCACAGCTTTCACTGCTGATTGGCTGTTACCCGTCGTGCGTGTAACCAGAGCGTGTAACCAATCAGATGGTGCTGTGGGTGGGACAATGCTAGAGAGACAGCAGACAGAGAGGTGCGGCTGCATCAGAGCCAAAATAACCCTGTTTTAAATGGATCTCTTTTTGGCCGTCGGATAAAAAAAAAGGCTGATCCCGATATGTGTCAAAAAGCCGAATATCGGCGCCGATCGGTCGATCCCTAATCTGCAGACCTCAAGTCAGGTCTGTGCCGGCCCAGTGACCCCCCCCCCCATACACCGGCTGCATCAGTTCTGCTGTGACACCCGACACGTTGATGTCACTTTCGCTCTGACCCTCATTCATAATATTAACTATTGTTTAGGTTTTATCCAATTAACTAGGGATGCAAATTATCGAGTAATTCATTAATCGATAGTTGTTTCATCTTATCGATCGATGATCGATTAATTGATAAGCGGCAATTCTTCTGAGAACCTGAATTTCCTTCTGAATGTGACACATTTAGGTGATAATTCAACGAAGTCGTTTAGTTGTTGTACTTTAAAATACATTTACATTTAGGGCATTTAGCAGACGCTTTTATCCAAAGCGACTTACAATAAGTACATTTGTCATTTGTCGTCATTAACCAACTTAAAGTGGCTCCATACTGCACTCCGTTTTGCCCCAGTGTTTCCCATACATAGACCATTGTGTGGCGCGGCGCCACAGAATCAA
The DNA here is from genome assembly GCF_031168955.1 of Gadus macrocephalus. Taxonomy (NCBI): domain Eukaryota; kingdom Metazoa; phylum Chordata; class Actinopteri; order Gadiformes; family Gadidae; genus Gadus; species Gadus macrocephalus. Next base: position 17,586,252 of record NC_082382.1, read on the forward strand.
CATCGAGCGCCACGAATTGATTGTCTTTTTTTTTTTCTTTTTTTTTTTTTCTTTTTTTTTTTTTAAATAACGCGATTAGGAAATCTAAAAATCGTTCCGTCCATTCATCTCTGCATAGCACTCGTTCCCCCTGTCATTCACACACACGCACGCACGCACACACACACACACACACACACACACACACACACACACACACACACACACACACACACACACACACACACACACACACACGGAGCGAGAACGACGATGCTAACACATGAACCCACCGATGTCACCCGTCGCTTAGCAACCGGACACGCTGGGGTTGTTAAGTTACCGGACTACTGAAACTACTACGGAGTGATAATAACAAAGACGTGAATCAGGCAATAAATCCAATTTCCTTGACAGCGGTAAGGTTCGGTGTGCATTAAAGTACAGACGGAGTGGACCAATTGCGAACTACTGCAGCTGCTCCAAGTTAAACCCCAAACTAATCGGAATAAGTATTTATAGCGGACTACACCACCTATTCTATTCCGCATAGAATTCTATTCCGAACCGATTGAGGCGTATATATATATATGATACTTTTCTATTCCGATTGAGCTGTTCTTCCACATCTATGCAAATCAGATGTGTCCGCATGTAAACGCGGAGTTACATGCACACTCACTGACGGCCGCGTTGCCGTGTCGCAGACGTCAGTGAGTGCGCCGCCGCCCCCCCGCCCCCCCCCCCCCCCCCCCCCCCCCCCGCACCACACATTGGTCCTTGGTCTGTGGGAAACACTGTGCCCTCTTCATCGTGTCAGTAGCTGTGTTCGAAATCGTTCCCTATCATGGATGTGGTGCACTAAATAGGGTGCACGCCATTTTGTAGGGTGTTCGAATTCTCAGTGGTCCACTATATAGGGCACTATATAGTGGACTTAAAATAGGGTACATACGATGTATCCTACATGATACTCCCGTATACCACAATGCAATGCGGTCGTGTTTTCCCGGAGGAAAAGAAGAAGCTGAATAACCTCGAAAACGAATAACATTTAATGAAGGCTTTCGTTTACAAATGTCAACAATTTATTTGGGGTTTAACATTAAATATTTAACATTCAAAATTAATTAAACAAGGAAATGTAACATTCAACATCAATACAACCTCCAGCTTTCGTCGTGAGTGCCCGGTTTGTTTACATGATGTGGGCGCATCTGTCTGCGTCACACAAATACCCGGCGCATTTACTGACGCAAATGACGTTTAGAAATCTTAAGCGTAGTGTTCGAATTCTCGTTTGTTCGTTCCCTAAATAGTGCACTATATCATGAACACCATATAGGGAATAGTGAGTGAGTGGATAGGGAACGATTTCGAACACAGCTAGTGTCCCGTTTGTCTTGTTCTGCTTCGCTTGTGTTCCCGCTTGTGTTCCCGCGCGTCAAGTACGTCTGGCGTCAAGCGCGCCCTCACGTGGATGGTTGGAAAATTACGGGTTAAAAATGCGATTAATTGCAAGTAATTTATTTTAATCGAGTAATCTCTTATCGACAATTAATCGATAATCGATTAATTGTTTGCATCCCTACAATGAACCCATTTGTCCTTGGTACATTTTCTTCCCCTGTTACATGTTAACAATAACTGACTGTTTTTAAATTAACCCAAATTTATTGGAGGTGAAATCTTTTACCTGCCTCGGCTCATCAAACTTGACGTGACGGGCGCCAAGTTCGGCGTTGCGGCGGTTTGGCTGTTGATTCAAAGTCAGAAAGCGAACCGCACAGGAGAGGGAAGTGGCGGTGCACCATAAAAGGATCCCAAGTCAGTGGCATGCTCAAACAGCCATGTTAGTGTAGGCCCTTAAGCAGTGTGGTGGAGTAACGGAATACATGTACCGATCCAGTTCTACAAAGCATATGCCTCTTTGGACGTAACAGGCACCCGCTCAGCCGCGCGCATTATGGAAATTATTATGTTTGATTAGCGGTAACTCCAAGACTAGCAGCAAATTGTCGGAACGTCTGGGAATTTGGACAGTCAGACACCCACATAAAACGTATGCTGGAAAACACACATAAAAATGCAGATGATTGAACGATCTTCTCTCTCTATTTTAAGGCGATTTTATAGGCAACACCACCTATGCACTTAGCTCAGTGATTTATTTTTAGATGTAATAGCGAATATCTTTCGCATGAACATACCCTTATAGTCTTTGTTCCACTACAGCAAATTATATAAAATAGTTCACTTTCAGGGAGACTTACACAGAACACAGAAGAAGAACACACCAGAATTGGCCTGTTTAGTAAGCAGGATTTGATGCCGCATTCCTACACTACACCGCATTCCAACACAATTCAATGTGGAAGTCATCCAAGTATTCAGAATACAATACTCAGATTGAGTGCTGAAACGGAATACGTTACATATTACTGGATACATTTTAAAAGTAACCTTCCCAACACTGCCCTTGAGGCAACCACACACCGGACCAACTGCCTGATTCGCGTCGGTAAATGAAGTTGGGCTATTTAATCTGGCCGACTCGAACGCCGACATGGGCGGTACACACCTACGGGATTACAGCCGACGCCGTACGTTCCGCGTTTGCGCGAGATGTAATGTCTCCAAAACAACAGGCAAAGCTCATCTGTATTGTGGGCCAAAAAACACGAAAACCAGAAGTAGCAGGTCCTCTCTAGACCAAAACACAGAGCACGCTGACATCACCAGTCACTGTTGTCAGCAGAGAGTGAGGTCCAACATTATTCAATCCAAGGTCAACAATCAAAACGATCCCAAACAATGCGTTGAGAGAGTTTGTTGACATCTTCTTCGATTACACTGTTTATCTGGTATGTTTACAATCCTCAATTCCGGGCTTCACTGATTCGCTAGTCAAGCTGCTAGCCCTTCACCAATCAGAATGGTAAAAGTATGACCGACTCGAATGGCCGATTACACATGATTGGCTGAAATGAACGCCGACGCGGCCGATTTGAGCGACCACACCAAATAGACTCATGTCACCGACGCCGATTTTCGGTCCGGTGTGTGCTTGCCTCTGGTGGTTTCTCAGTACCGGAGGGCGGCTTTTTCCGCAGCTCGGGCACGGACCGAGCCACCCAAATCGGCCCCGCAATTTTTTCCGATAGTTACTAGTTGTAAAGGAAGCAGTGCCATGGGGCTACCAGACTTATGCCAACCCTACACTTTCCAAACCTATTTATGTACTTTTAAATAACTCCCCTAGTGACACTGTATTTGTTTTACGGGGGGTTTCTCTGTGTGAACCTCACCATGCCTAATGCAGACACTGACCCAACTGTCATAGCTGGACATGTGGATAGTGGAGGAACTAATTGCCGGGCCAATATAACTGCGACAGCTTGTCCCTAAGTTTAAAAGGATGCATTTGCAAACAACGACAATAAGGGTTTTCTAAAAGATTACCAACGTTTTGTTCACATGTAGTGCATGGCCGTATTGTAACCTTTTAACCTGCTGGAAGCATAAAATATTACATATAGGCCCAATGCTTGTGGGATTTTACTACCCTGCAAGCCCACCACTTCACAAAGATGAAAAGCAAAGATAAAGCACAATGAGAGTAGCAATGACGGCACGTTATTCATCCATCACGCTATAAATATCTTAAACGTTATTCCTAAACACCAACCGGGGAATGTCCTTGGAATGTGTCCAGGTAACAGTGTGGCTCCTTTGACCAACAGTAACCTCCATAAAGTGATTCATTGAGGACATTGTTTAGCTTGTATATCTCTTAACGTGGAACAGAACTAGTACATCGTCGGTGCTTGTATGACGTTACTGATCTGACTCAGTGATAGACCATCCATAACTCCCCCCCTCCCCCCCCTGTTATCACATGTTGGTGATGTCTCTTTGTAAAAGCTTTAAACTTTATCTTAAATCCCAAAACCATATAGTGGTGTTCTTCTGAGTAACACAATTGATTCATTGTGGTATTGTAATGCAGTTGGAAGGTGCTGAGAAGGCCAGCCGTTTCTTAATGTGTGTAATGTCTGAAGTTATGAATGGTGTTGTAGATTGATGGACAGCCGGTTGCCTTAGAAACATCACTTTGAAGTTCACAATTAACTAAATAAAAGCCGTACACATTGATCTCTCTTATGTATTTTTCCATTTCAAATGAATTATTACTCAGTGCCATATTTGTATAGCTCTTTATCGGTTCTTTGGAGCTTCGCAGGCTTCATATTGTGGTGATGCTTTCCGTGCCACTATCTTTAGCGCTATGACATTTCTCATTAACAGCGATATGTATTGTTTACTCCACTATCTAGACTAGTCATAGGCTATCTATATGGAACAGTGGGTGCCTGCAATTTCTTGTTAACATTTTCTTTATTAAGTCCTACCCAGTGTGAGATCTGTTTAAAAACTTGCCGCAAAAGAGTTTGTTCCAAATTCATTACCTCTTTGTAAACAGTTACTTTTGAACACTGGAACACATTGTAGAAAAAAAATCATCATTCAGTCAGATAAAGTTAGACTGAAAATGATTGCTCTGAATGTTGTGTCATGAAAAAGTCCCACTTTAAGTACGGTCACACTTGTTTACGGGGAATTTCTTCAAGGGTAAGAGTTGGTTTGGCAGTCATTGCTACTCTCAGTATAATATACAGGTTCATCTTCACTGGCTTGGTGCACTTTTATTTAAACTGTTCTGTTCTCCATAGTTAGCTCAGCGAATTGTACCAACAGCTGTGATCTAAAAGTGCTGCCTCAGCCATCGCAAAATGTACACACACCGCATATAGGCTTAAAAGGAGCCCTGCATGGGCCTGGATGCCAAATCTAAATCCCAAAAGTGTCTTCAAAAGCCTGAAAGAAACATAATTTTCCCCGTGAGGTTGATATAATGTTTAGGTGTATTTATACTGTGTGTCCTGAATACAGCCTTGTTACAGAGCCAAGCGGCCCGACTCAGTTTACATTGCAGATCTTCAACTTAATCTAATAAACCACACACAATTGACCTAGTTTGTTGTTTTCCTTTTAGCAGAAGGCTATAATTATTCAAGTGATTTCATGCTTCATTCTGGCGTGCCGGACTAGTCTGAATTGCTGGCTGGCAGTGCCTTGTGGTGTTCCTCTCATTCGGTCCTTCCTTCCTTCCTTCCTTCCTTCCTTTTATTAGTTATGACCTATCCCACGATTCATCTCGGCTTTTACTTTCAGCCATTAGTTTTTTTCCAAAGTCTTCGGTTTCATGTATCAGCATGTCATCATGTCGGTCTCATGTATGTCGGTTATATAGCTTTGGTTTGCCATAAGCCTTAAATTGCTGCGAGGCCACAGCTATCCAGGGAATGCTCCAAGTAAACGGACTAGTTTAATCGGGATGTGGCAATATGTGCTGGCATGGAAGGGTAGAGTGAGCTGGGCTTTGAACTCACATGGTCAAGAAGTATTTTCAGTGTGACTCAAGGACTTAAAGGTTTTATGCATGCTTCTGAGGCTTTTCTAGGCTGAAATGGTTCTCTTACTCTCTGTCACTCACTCTCAGTCACTCACCCTCCGACATCCAATGGTTTTCTCTAACCTACTCCCTAGACATAGATTTGCCCATCTTGGTGCCCTCAAGTGAACTCGTCCCAGTGGATTTGTAGCCTGCTTTTTAAATGGGACATGCTGATGCAGTGGCGAGAGAGCCCTGGGAACTAGCCCCCTTTTTTTATATTATGTATCAGTGTTAAGTAGTCCTTTAATGGCTAGGAAGTACACTAAATATAAGGGTGTGTGTTTCCTCTGCATTAAACACACCAGCATGATTAGATGTCCTGAAAAGACACACACACACACACACACACACACACACACACACACACACACACACACACACACACACACACACACACACACACACACACACACACACACACACACACACACACACACACACACACCCCCCCCCCCCCTCTGTTAACCTTGTCGGGTAACTAAGGTGAAATTACACAACCCTCTTGACTGATAGGCAGGTGGCAAGTGACAGCATCTGGTTTGGACACATTATTTGGATAATGTTGTTTGTTCTTTTTGGTTCCTAGTCTGCCTCGTTCTCAGCTCAATAGTTTCTAAAAATACGATCCTGCAGGTGACGCCCTCTTCGCCTGTCCCCTGTGTTTTTGTATTTCTGTGTGTTTTCAGTTATTGTTTGTTAACAACCCATAAAGCTTTCTGTGGTTGTTGAGTGACACTTTTAAATGATAAATGCTCTTCTTTTAATGAAATGTAATAAAATTATAGTCAATGACGGACGTTGTATCTGGCATTAGTCATAAGCAATTAAACCAGAGCTTCAGATATCCTTTGGGTGTTTGTGTTAAGATTCAATAATATGGCTTTCTGAGTCGACTCTGTGTTATTGTGAAATTAAGATACCATTCGTAAAGATGATCAAGCTTTGTTTAACTGGATTTGATGATTTTTTTTTCACTGTGTTGTCATGCCGTTAGACTTGCACAGCAATACCTGAAATATCAGTACTATTAGATTGGGCATTTATCCAATTATGGATTAATCTTTCACTTTAACAAAAAATTCAACTAGGTATCATACATAATTTCTTTGTCTGATTAATCCCTCATCACCATCCTACAATGAGATGTGAACTGAAAGCCATAGAACGGATTTTAACCAACTCACAAACATAACTGACATCCGTCCAGTTCTCGAATTTCTTAAATAAAGTACCCTCAATGGACCTCAGATGGCTACCTTTCCACTGCTCTGTCCATCGGACTATTACTAGCAATTCAGTATTGTTCATCTTATGTTGTGTAAATTCTTCAATTTTGCGACCGCCTTTCCTTCTTTTCTTTTTTTGCACAGTTACTGATTAGACACCTAGTTTATCCCTATTAGACAGTCCTGCATCACAGTTTAGAAGACGGATGATATTATTATTTGACCTTCCAACACTTCCTTTACAACTGTTGCCAGATGGAGAGATTGGATCATTGTATATGGAAACTAGTAAATCTATGTTGGTGTTTGTGTAATCTGAGATTACAGATTAGGGAAGATCTTGGAGGATTAGTGCTGAACCGAAATTCTGAATACTGTCTGGTATTTGTTTGTGAGTTAGAATTGAAATCTAAATTCAAGATTCAATTATTGATTTTTTAAGATACAAATTTATTAATAATGATTTGATTACTTTTTTTTTATGCATTTTTCGATCCGCAGGTTGTATGCTAGTTAACCATTAATCTGAATACCCTAGGGATAAAACAATTAATAAGTCAGAGTCCGAGAACACTTTACGTCAACCCTTAGGTGGAGGTTACGGTAGCCATCGTCAAAATGGCCTAGCCTAACATGGGATAACCAAATGATCCTTCTTTAATATTCTGATATACAAGCACTATTCCAATACTTTGATAGGATGATGACTTGTGTCGTCCAGTGTGAGAAACGGCTAGACCGACAGAGATCGACCGACTTTGAAACAACTGGTTGTAATAATAATCTGATTTATCAAAAAAACTGGTGGCACTCCCAGTATATGCGAGCAGTTGCTCGCTTCTAAATAAGAGGTTGTGGAAAGCCGAAGGGGTTAATTGTTTCAGAAGGGTTTGAATAATGGACGTATTTTGTAAATATATTTCAATGTTTAAACTAAGCAAAGAGATCCCAAAGAACGCCACCTACTAATAATGATGGGCTTATAAACATGAACAGAACAGGTTTCACAGGCTCAAATTCAGGCAAGGAAAGATGAGCACTGAATAAAATCTTTAAAAATTAAATCAGAATATTCAAATATTCGGTGGGGAAAACCGAAAGTTTATCCAAGCTTGAATTATTTATTCGAACCAGCCCTATGAGGGATCATTCTAACCCGATGTGTTTTCAATAGAAAAGTACTTCTTCTCCTCTGGGCTTTCAAAATTGCCTTCCTCAATTCAGTGAAACATTTCTGTTGATCACGCACAACTCTTGTTTTTAAAGAGAAATGAATGCGATGTGAATTCCTCCCCAGAGCCAAATAGGTGTGTGTGTGTGTGTGTGTGTGTGTGTGTGTGTGTGTGTGTGTGTGTGTGTGTGTGTGTGTGTGTGTGTGTGTGTGTGTGTGTGTGTGTGTGTGTGTGTGTGTGTGTGTGTGTGTGTGTGTGTGTGTGTTGGGGCCAGGAGGGTCATCACCAGTTCTGCATGTAAATGTAATTGGCAAATATGACACTTGTTTGCAAGCTTAACATTGTAGGACAGCACACGGACCAAATTAGATCAGCTGACATGTTGCATTATGAGGACTGGCGCCTTATGTGGACTTTAAAAGACGGCTCTTTATTTAGCATGAAGCCCTGTTTTCAAACTGAAGAAACAAGAACCCTTTGTTTCTTCAGTTTGAATAATAGTGGTGAAGGGTCATACACGCCGTCGTTTGGATTAATTGTGCCCCTAAGCAGTCGTTGCTCTTGCAGGATAATGGGTCATAAACATGGTTTATAAACATGCCAATAACACCATTCAGAGGCAACCCTGGTGCCCCGAACCTCCCCTCCAAGAGCCAGAGCAGGTGCGTCAGCTTGTGAACTGTGAAGGACCGATGGTTGGGTGTTGAGGCTCCATGTTAAACCCAACCCTCTAAATAAGCATAAGTCATTAGACACTTTGGGTCCCTCTGAATATACCGACTGCTCATTTTTGCAAATCTCTCATCTCCCTGTGTCCAATCACAATCATCTCCCAGCTGAAATAATTGAATTGCCTCTGTTTATCACTTGGCCCACCGCCCTTGCTGTTATTATGCTTTGTTTCTGTCGGGGTTGCCCTCTGTTAAAGGTTGTTTTCCCCAAATGAAGTGCATACAGCCATGGCTAATCATTTTCATTCAAGACGAATGAAGTCACAATATGAAACGTCAATAATGTCTGTGAAGTCGTGTGTGCGTGCGTGTTTGCGGGTATAATACAAGTTAGGCCAGTCTGTCAGCAATGAGCGAGGACCATGCATCTTCCTTTTACCAAGAGGTCAGGGGTCAACAACAGCCGCTTAAGGGAGGAATCACCGGGTCACTGCCATGTCGCTTTTTAATGAGCTCGAGGACAGCTGTCTCAGTCCGCCCATCTGCATCCATAGAGGTGTACTGTACGACAGGAGACTCCCTTTGTGTTGGCGCGTGTGTGCGTCCATAAATCCTGTAGACACATCTAATGTCAGCTGATGTTGTCCTCTTCTAATGTTGACAAGAAAACACACACATGCAAATTTGACACACTGACATACATCTCACTGACATTGGGCTGTCCCTGGCCCTTTCAGGCCAATCAGCGATTATTTTTCACGGTGTAGTAGAACCACCTAACCCGCACCAGCTGTGCACACAGACTGACGCACACATGCTCCCGATCTCAAACACACACACACACACAAACAGTTCCTGCAGAGGGTCTCTTGGCCAATGGGGCGCTGTGTCTGGCCAGTTGGCCCAGTCCGTTAACAGGCCGTTTTCCAATCAGCACATTCCTCCTTTTCTACACAGACACAGGGAGAAGGTTTTGGCTTCACTCACCGCAGGGTGGAGTAAGGCTCATATCCTGTCCCCCTGACCTCCCGCTTTACTTACACACACTCTATTTATTCAAATCGACAGACGCACGCACACACACACACACACACACACACACAAACGCTATTTGGCTGGGCTGGTGCAAAAGCACTCCCCCTCAAAACAACACAAGACCAAGCCCTCTCAAAGCCCACATCTTGCTCTGTTATTTTCAAGTAGCTGCCACAGCTGGCCCTCTGTCACTGACACTCGTGTTGTATTCTGTATCCTAGAGCCCGACCCACGCGGTCTGACCACTGACCACTGCCGGCCTCTGTGCCACTCTGTGTCTGTTGTCACGTCCCGACGCGTACAGAGAACCTCTGTCTGCGTCAATGATATCTCCTACCTCTACCACCACCAACGCTCACCCCCCCCTCCTTGGCCTTCTCCATCTTTCCATCCCTCATTCCTCTCTAACTCTCCTTGCATCATTCCAAGGGGCCATGGTGCTGTGAAGTGCCTGGAAGAACGCAGCAGTACAATGACAATGGGGCTACAGTGTTCCGTGTGTGTGTGTGTGTGTGTATGTGTGTGTGTTCGGCCACTTCTCATGTGCTTGCTTATGTGTTCCTCTGGTCTTTGGCAGACAAACAGACGGCCGGACAGATGGACACAAACGGACAATCAGAAACAGACACACGGGTCATCATACACAGACAGACAGACAGACAGACAGGCTGTCATAGTCAGATGGTGTGAACGACAGACAGGCTGTTGTAAGCTGAACCACAGACGGACAGACAGACAGATAGGCTGTCTTGGACGCGCTGACTCTAGCAGGGGTTATTTTCTGGCACTCCAGGATAGCCAGGTTCTCAGGCCTGTGTGTAGCCGGGCATGAACTCTGCTGAATGCTGCCTGTCCTCCCCACTAGATAATAACAAAGCAGTTTCCCCATCGCTCACAGTCTATCTCTCTCACAGTCCATCTCTCCAGCTCTCCCTAACAAACACTATCGGCCCCCTGCTTAGTCTCACTCTCTTACTTTGAATTTCCTCTGTTCTATTCTCCTACTCTGTTTTAGGCTTGTTCTACCCCATTAGGCTGGCTCATTATTTCATTATCCTCACTGGAACTTTGTTTCTTTTTCATCAGTTGCACGACTTCAGTCCAAGCGTATGTCTGACTCTGTGTGTCTGTGTGGTTAGATTTAGATTGGCAGATTGTTGAGACTTGTGCCCAAGGCCTCGTTCCAATAGCCTCTAGAATGCACCTGAATCGAGGAAACCTGCCATTGATTCCCAACTCCGGCTCTTACACAATCACACCTATTTGACAATCCTATCTCCTTCTGATTTTTGTTCTATTGTTGTTTTCACACGTGCATCTCAAGACACCACCGTCTCTTTATCTGTCTGTCTATCTCGCTTTCTCGTTCTCTTGTTTCCTTCTCCTCGCTCGCTCGCTCACACGCTGACTTGCTGTCTGTCTTTACTTGTATCTTGGGGCCGGTGGCAGGGAGAAAGCAGTGTGGGGGGGGGGGGGGGGGGGGGGGGAGGAGCGCGCAACAGTAGTGCAGGGATATCCCTGGGGCATACAGGAAGATGTTTTAAAGATGGATGCACAAAAATGGGGCAGGCAGGGACAACTGGAGAGGGAGAGAACATGGGTTGTCTGTGTGTGTACTGTCGGCAGATCCGTATTATTTATTTGGGTAAATTCACTTTGCTCTGCTGTGTGTACCCTTTTCCACACCAACACCATTCCCTGCTTGTTTATTTGCATTTCAGCAGACTTTCCTCGTTTGCCCCTCTCTGGCCAGTCCAAGGACAAACACCCCTCCCCCCCCCCGCCAGGTCTCTCCCCTCCCCCCAACAACCCCATCACCCCTGCCAGCGTCACCCCTTCCTAGGCAGGCAGGGTTCCCATGTCAACCGGCGTGTCATGGCTTCCTCCAGGGTTCTGGTGACTGCCCCACAGCTGTTCTCGGGCGACCTGCTATCTCCCCACTATTGTTTTCCACCAGCTTGAGTGTCAGTGCCAGTACAGTAATCGTGTTTTCGGGGTGTGTGTGTGTGTCTGTGTCTGTGTCTGTGTCTGTGTCCTTGCTTCTTGTCATGTTGTCCGCTACAGCTTATGCTCAGTAAAACAATGGTCTAATCAACTGCCTGTGTGGGGGGGGGGATTAAACCACCGATCGCAATTAACCAGACTCTGGCCAAAGAGGATTATTATAACTCAACCCCCTGGAAATGTGCTAGCCGAAGGAGTGTGTGTGTCATTTTGGTTCTGTGCAACAACTGTCTGCCTGGGTTAATTTATATGAGTACGTGTGTTTGCTCATATACACACGCACACACTGTTTGTGAGTTTGTTGCTCGGACTGACCAAATAGTGCGGTTTTGTCTTCTTTCTTAGGTGACATCACCCAGAAGGGATATGAGAAGAAGAGATCCAGGCTACTGACCCCCTACATCCCTCACATAACAAGTAAGCCTCACTCCCTCCCCAGAGTCATCTTCCCCTCCCTACACTGTCCAGCTGTATTCTTTGTGTTAAGTTTTGTCGAGATAAATCTGGTGGTGTACATAGATATTGGCATCATTGTATTGTTTCACGGGAGTCTAAAAATCATGATTGTTCATTACTGAAACATTAGATATTTTTACAAAGTTAAAAACTGATTGTGTTGTATCAGAAACATTTTGTAGCTAATCGGTAGTGCTGTTACTTTTCCCAATGGCTTTGGTCTGCCATCTTGTGGCAGAGATGTGCATTAGATTTATGTTTATACATATTGCCTCAAGGATAAATCATGGCTCATTATCTGTGACTATGTTTTTCCACCCTAGTGCTAGCGCCGCCTTTTAATAATGAATCTCTATTTATTTTGCAAAAAATAAATTCTTTGCATATATATATATATATCTACTGATCAATCATTGGACTATCAGGGCTTTTATTTCTTTAATGAACATGGTTGAGGGATTTCGTCTAAGATGGCTTGTTCTTCTGGCCGGAGCTGGTATTTGGGAGGCTTAAAGCTGAATGATCACCTCCTATCCTTTTGGTTAGTCTCCATGGGCCTCCACGACCTTTATCTGTGAAGGATTCTGCTAGACCTCCTTTCACTTTTGATAGTTGGCAAAAAGCATGCCTCCTAGAATCTAGGGCACATTCTAAAGACTTTGTCTTACAGCTCTTTAACTCTTCTTCAGCTCTTTGTGTGTTACATTTGTCATTAAACTTAGTTTTTCTCTTATTTTCCCTTACTATTTAGTCGACACAAAATGAATGCATTTACTTTATAAGCATTTTGGGAATCAGTCTGTGAACATGTCATGAAAACAAAAAAGTTTTGAAGTATAATCTGATTAGAAGCTGCAATGGGTGCAAATGTTTTGTTTTGATTTTAATTGGCCACCAAATATATATTGACATTGAACCACTGACTCGGTCTACTGTGATTGAGTTTGACAAGTGTAGCAGGACTGCAGATATATTCCATTCTCACATTTCACTACGAGGTTCCGCATTATTTTTCCCAGCTATGTTTATCTTACCAAGAAGTATCTTTCCAACCAGCAACTGCTACTAGCTAGCAAGCTATATGTTCAATAAGCTATGCTAGCCTTGAATCGCATGCACAAAGTTGATTGACAGCCGGGGGGTTGTGCTCTTTCTCTGAATTACTCTGATTCGTTGGAGTGGGCCTTGCTGGTCAATGAATCTCATTTTCAATACAGTTCGTCAGTGTATCTAAGAAATGTTTTGGTGCAAAATTCAAATTCTGTCACATTTCTTCAGCTTTAATGAGATTTGTTTGTAGTAGGATTTAAACCAGAAGATGTACAATACCAGTCATGAATCAACAAATTGGCGCTCAAAGGGAAACAAACTTTAATGTACTTGAACCTACTCCATTACAGTAGCATTGGCGATGTATCCCTGCTATGAGCAGCATGTTCAGTTTCTCTTATGTGGCTCCCAAGGTGTAGAGCTGTCTCTGCCTGATGTGCAGCTCACCCCGGGGCACAGTGCAGAGCCCAGCCCCAGTCCGGAGGCCCCGGGGCCCTCTACCTCCTCGGCTCCCAGGAGCCACCGTGGTCACCGCAGTGGAGGGACCAGGGACGACCGCTACAGATCAGGTACTGCAACACACACCTACCGATACACCTTCAGAACCTAATGCATATCAAAATGCACTCGCCCAGTCCTATGAACAGACACACACAGGAACACACACACACGCACATACATAAACATTCGCTTTTTCTTCTTTTTCTTACAGACATCCACACAGAATTGGTGCAGGCAGCGCTGGCCAAGCACAAAGAAGAGAAAATGGGGCTGCCCATGCCTACCAAGAGACGCTCTGCCTTTGTCCAGTCTCCTGTGGAAAACTGCACACCTCCAGGTACACCTCATTGGGTTTTTAAATGTATGAATGTGTCACCTATCCTGATGTCAGAGAACAATGTGGATATTTGCATGCTTCCGGGGGACATAACCATCCATTTTTCAGTTGAGGCAGTTGTTTAAAAAAGCAAACGATCATATTTTCCTTATCTTGTATTAAAAGAGGAGCTTTCTCCGTCTTTTGAGAAGTGGTTCATTTCACACACCTGTGATTGACAGGCAAGATGGGATTCCCGAACCAATAACGTAAGCCATCCCCTGATTGGTCAGAAATCAGCCAGGCGTGGTCTACAATCAGGATTCAGAGCTAACGAAACGCTAAGACCCGGCGGCTGGCTATGCCGTTTTCTAACAAATCTTACTCAAATAACCGCTCCTAAATCTAACCGACGGCACCTTTTCAAACGGACGCAGGGCCTTCCAGAAGCATCCGGCGCTTTCCCACAGAGCCCCACCCTGACAGCACCACCCCCTCTGCTCTCCCCCCCCCACCAGACACGTCCTCGGCGTCGGAGGACGAGGGCTCGCTGCGGCGGCAGGCGGCTCTGAGCGTGGCGCTGGCCCAGAGCCTGCAGAGCCCCGACTATTGGATCAACCGCTCCCTCCAGGGCTCCTCCACCTCCTCCTCCGCCTCCTCCACCCTCTCCCACGGCGAGCCCAAGATCCAGCCCCAGCCCCAACCCTCCACCGCCATCGTCGACGTCCTGGCCCACCTGCGGATAGGTACCCCCCCCCCCCCCCCCGAGACATGCTGCTCGTTGGACGTGCTACTTTACTGTGCTAACAATTTAAGCGATAGTTCTTGATGCTTCAAATGCTAAATATGCTGTTTTTTTGTTGCTCAACTCTCTCCGCTAATCTTTTTTTTTAAATTCCTATTGCTGTTCCATACTTACTTTTGTGACGCTTTAATTTACCGTCTGGGATTGATAAAGCATATCTCATCTTTAATCATATCGTTACATACCCTTCCTCAGTTACAGCATCGTTGGTCTTCTGGAGAGCCCAGTCAATGTTGAACATGGTTCCCTGTTCCCTCTCCCCCAGAGAACAGTGTTCCTCCAGATGTTACGTCTTCCAGCTCCAGGCTGGACCTGCCCCCTGCTGTCAAGGGCATGAGCCGGGGACAGAGTCGCTGCAGCATGCTGGATAACACCGCTGATGGTACACACGCTCACCTACACCCACACACTGGCGTACACATGCTGACACCCGCCATACACGTACAGAATACTAATGATAACAAGTTACATTTGTATAGCGCATTTCTCAAACCCAAGGTTGCATACACTGTTCTATCAACTATTTAAATTTCCACATTTTACTTACTTACTATCGAATGGGTTTTATCTGTGGACTAAAAGCCCCAGTCATCTTAATTTGTGAGGATGCCAAACTCCTTAAGTAATCAGTAGTCTGGAGTCGGCACAAAATTGTCATTCATAAATGGATATTGTTGTGGTCCATCCAAGTTCAAGTACGGTCCAAAATCTTTAAGTTAAAAGCATTAATGGATGGGGGTAATGCAGTTCCGTCTGACAGTCGATCCCTCCTGCTCTGAAACAACCACCACCACTAAACATGATGACTTTTCACTGTGGGTTTAAGAAACACAGATGTTGAAGCAAAATGCACATTGCCAATACCAAGTCTTACACCCTGAAATGATTGGTTGGTATCAAGCCAACGATGCAGAGCATCAGCATGATCCATTTCCTTTACTTTACTTTTTGTACAATTTAGTTTTGGTTCCTTCGAATACAATAACTAGTACATAATGTCAATATGTTCTCATGTGCGTATCTATTCATCCTGTTTTGTTTGTACGTTTTGGAGCGTTTTTGACAGCATTGTGGTGTAATTCTGTTCAGAACTTCAGAGGTGTGTTGTTCTGCTCATGTCCATTGGATCTCAACACTATCCTCATTCCAGGCTACTGTTTGGTTGATGCTGCTAACGGATGTTTTTGTTCTTTTTTTGGGTACCATTAATCCTACCCCCCTGTTCATTTAATAAAAAAGGAAAACGAAAAGGTAATACCAACCATCAAACGGGCATAGGGCAGGGGATGCCGACCGGATCCTGTCAAGCTTCCCTTTCTTTCCCACTGTTCCCATCTGTGTGCGCCCTCGTGCCTTGTGTGTCTGTCCTGTGTCCTAGCTGTAGATGTGTTGCGCTCCCTCTAGCTCTCTGGTCTCCGTCTGTGCCACGCTGCAAACTCTCAACTGTCCATGCCTCTTCCAAAGTCGTAGCAAACCCTTTCCAATCCTTTCTGCTAGTGATTGTGTTCCTGAACCTGTGTGTGTGTGTGGGTGTGTGTGTGTGCCTGCGTGCGGGTGTAGTGACTTAAATATGGATGTTACCGCTATTTGTTTAGGCGTGCCAGTCAACAGCAGGGTGTCCACTAAGATCCAGCAGCTGTTGAACACCCTCAAGCGGCCGAAAAGACCCCCACTCAGCGAGTTCTTCCTCGATGACTCGGAGGAGATTGTAGAAGGTATGAAGTGTGTGTTTGTGTGCTCTATCTTTGGTGAAAATTTCTACTCATACTCGTCTTTTTTCCATACAAATGCCTGTATGCATACTTCCTTCCCCTCACTTTGATTTTAGACTGAGCTATACTATAATCTGTCTAAATAATATAATATGAGATAGTTTAGTTTTAAACTATACTCTACTACAGTTAACGACTATGTTGTGTAGAGGGGGTATTTTCTCACAGGCTTTCTGTTCCCGCTTCTCTTTATCCTCTCTGCTGTCTGGTGGTCCAGTGCAACAGCCAGACCCCAACACCCCCAAGCCGGAGGGCCGTCAGATCATCCCGGTGAAGGGCGAGCCCCTCGGGGTGGTCAGCAACTGGCCCCCAGCCCTCCAGGCTTCCCTGGCACGCTGGGGGGCCACGCAGGCCAAGAGCCCCGCACTCAGCGTCCTGGACATCACCGGCAAGCCCCTCTACACCCTGACTTATGGTGAGCCGCACCGCCACTCTGACGCACTGTTGTTTGAGTGCTGTTTGTTTAAAACAATTGTAATCTTTTAGTCATTCGTTAGAAAAAGCTTTTGGTTGTTTAGTAACAGAATCTGTCTCACTTCCCCTTCCAGCCTACAGCAGCTTGAAGAAAATGTCTTTCTTTTTTATTTCCCAATGGCTTAATTTGAGAGTAATTGCTCATGATTACTTTTCTAAAGTTGTTAGTAAAGTCAAATTAAATCAATGTGCTCCTTTTTGAATCGCATAGCAATGACTAAAGCGGTGACCAATGCTCTTGAATTCGTCCCTTAGGTAAACTATGGAGTCGCAGTCTAAAGCTGGCCTACACACTGCTGAACAAGCTGGGCACCAAGGCCGAGCCCGTCCTCAAACCTGGAGACCGGGTAAGAGTCAGGGTCCTGTGTGTGTGTGTGTGTGTGTGTGTGTGTGTGTGTGTGTGTGTGTGTGTGTGTGTGTGTGTGTGTGTGTGTGTGTGTGTGTGTGTGTGTGTGACGTGCTTTGATAGCCCTAGTATGAGCTGATTTCTCAACGGAATCAGGAAAAATGCTGGTGGCCCTTAACCACAATGAGAATTTATGTGCTTTTCTCCTAGGTGGCGCTGGTGTACCCCAACAGTGACCCAGGGATGCTCTGGGTGGCATTCTACGGCTGCCTGCTGGCCGAGGTCATCCCTGTGCCCATTGAGGTTCCACTGTCACGACAGGTACATGGTTCACACCACAGACGCCACATATTTCTTTTATCTAAAAGTACCTCAAAAGCACTTTTAATCAATCTCTTCTTTTTGCGAATAACTGCCTACATAACCCTCATAACAAAGACATTCATCATGCTGCGGGTATACTGACACAGTTGGGATATGGATTGTAACAGTTTGTCCATCTGTCCGTCTCTCCCTCTCTGTCGCCATAGGACTCGGGCAGCCAGCAGATTGGCTTCCTGCTGGGCAGCTGTGGGGTGGGCCTGGCACTGACCAGCGAGGTGTGTCTCAAGGGACTCCCCAAGACCCCCAACGGAGAGATCATGCAGTTTAAAGGTCAGCAAGTTCAGGCAGAGTCATCTCCCCCCGGCCCCACACACACACACACACACACACACACACACACACACACACACACACACACACACACACACACACACACACACACACACACACACACACACTACTGAGCGCACCCTCATCATGATTCATTGGGACTCATTAGAGCGACTTAAGAAGAGAAAATGCTTTGTGTATCTTGGCTGGTTTACCTGCCTGTGGGGGTGGGTGGGTGAATCAATGAGCCGGCTGTGGAATTGCATTAGTGATGGCTCAGCGGTTAGTTTTTTCAAGGTGATATCACACTGGTATTCCCATGTTAGAAATATTCCTCTTTCATCATTTATCGTCTGTGTATTGAAATGATGCGTCAGAGGTGTATGCATCTCCCATGTTGTGTCTGACACTTGTTGGTTGTTTGTGTTGTTGTGTTCAGGATGGCCCAGGATGAAGTGGGTGGTGACGGACACAAAGTACCTGACCAAGCCCTCCAAGGACTGGCAGCCCCACATCCCTACTGCCAACACAGACACTGCCTACATAGAGGTGAGGGCTCCTTCATGTGTTATGTTCTGTCGCAATGTGATACTGTGAAGCCCTTTCAGATTGGAACAGGGCTGTACAAGTGCAATTTACCCGGCTAGACTTTCATTAATTACTAATTGACGTCTCAAATGCTTCACAGGCCAATATTCCCAACATGTCAAGTGCCGCTCTTCTAGGATGGTTAAGGGTGACTCTGACCTTCTCTCCAGTCGAATGTATCTCTGACTCTCTCATCATCCCTCTTTCAGTACAAGGCCACGAAGGAGGGTACTGTGATGGGTGTGGCTGTCTCCAAGATCTCCATGCTGACCCACTGCCAGGCACTCACACAAGCCTGTAACTACTGCGAGGGTAAGGCCTCTCTGAGATCATGAAGACCCAGCAATAGAGAGCTACCCATATACAGCATTTACCGACACTTTATTTGAACAGATCACACGGGGTACAATGTATATACAAAGGCAACTCTTGATGACGCATTACAAGGACTCAGCTCTGAGATGCGTGGGACGGACATGTTATCCTACAGTTTAAGAGCAGCTATCAATTAAATAATGGATCCCTTCTCATCTCCTGGAGCCTTACTGCAAGATGGCTGTTGCCATAGAGTTTTGTCCCGCTTATTTATTTATCCGTCTACCTATCCCTCCCCCTCACTTGGCTCTTACGGTAGTTCTTCGTGAACCAATGTTAGATTAGCCTCCTCTCGTCTTGGTGAAGATCAGCTAAGCTTCAAAGTAGCAGCTAAGCAGCAGGGACACATTTAGAATATCATTCAACCGACTTTGGCAAATTAAGTAGAAAGCACTCAAGGCAGGTTCATCAATTAATATCTATATATTAATATTGAGTGTGTCCTTCCTCAGGGGAAACACTGGTCAACGTCTTGGACTGCAAGAAGGACATGGGCCTGTGGCATGGGGTCTTAACCGTGAGTCTTGATATACCGGTTCAACTGAGCTGCACTCCATGTGTTATAGTTTAATGTCTGGGTGGTGTGTTGCAGTGCACATTTGACCAGCGGTGTCTGTTTGATTTGCAGAGTGTCATGAACAGAATCCACACCATCTCTGTGCCATACGCTGTCATGAAGGCCTGCCCCATGTCCTGGGTCCAAAGAGTTCACATCCACAAAGGTAGGACTCTACTCCAAGCTCTCTCTCTCTCACTCTCGCTCTCTCCTACAAAAGTTTGTACATTTTTACAAAGAGTGCTTTGCATAAAATCGAGTTAAAATATTTATTTGTACAAGAAGTATTGTAAAATGCACATTATACAAGTATTATACAATAACAATGGGTATCCATTGTTATTGTATAATACTTGTATAATACTTGTTATTGTATAATACTTACACACATACTCTGTGAATACCTCATAAACCAGTGGCCAGTACATTAATGCCCTTTTCCCTTGGTCTCCCTGCAGCACGTGTGGCCTTGGTGAAGTGCAGAGACCTCCACTGGGCCATGATGGCCCACCGGGAGCAGAAGGACACCAACCTCTCCTCCATACGCATGCTCATCGTGGCTGACGGAGCCAACCCCTGTGAGTCCTCTTGACGCTTGCATACACATACGCCCATAGGCTCACACAGACACACGCCCATTGAGACAAACACGCACGCACACACTCACACGCCAATAGCCACACACACACACCCATAGACACACATAGGTCCATGGGCACAAACACAGACACACACACAACCCCTTCGGCACACACATCATTATGCCCTATACAAGACCTGTGTGCTATTTTGACTGCCCTTTGAGGAGTTTAGTTCTGTTTACCTTATTTTAATTGGCAGGTAAGGTAATGCGAAAGACAGCATATGCTAATGATGTTCCAAGTTAAAAAGGTTCCAAGTTGGACCGCTTTCAAATAGATCTAATTTAATGTGGATCGGTGCAACTGGATAACATTCACTGCGGTAACACGATTGAGAAATGTAGCCATAAAAAATAATGATGCTGCAACTGATCCATTATGAGAGTACAACTTAGGTGTTTGGTGCAATGAGATGTTCTGGATGACTCATGCCTCACTATGTTGTTATAAAGAGTTCCCTCGTGTGTTGTTGTATGACCAGGGTCTGTGTCGTCGTGCGACGCCTTCCTGAACGTGTTCCAGGCTCACGGTCTGAAGCCAGAGGTCATCTGTCCATGTGCCTCCTCCGCTGAGGCCCTGACCGTGGCCATACGCCGGTAGGTATTCTGTGCACCGCTAATGGGAGCTTCTCATCCAATACCGTGCGGTACTAACCGCCCATCATGTAAAGCATGCTTGGGTTCATACCCAGGCAGTCCTCGGTTGCTTCAGTATTTCTTTACTTCTTCAGTCATTTAGGACAGACTGTATCCCTCACGTGGTAATGGCTGCATGTCATTAAGGAGCTAGATTGAGATACATGTGATTAAAGGGTTAGACATATCTCTCAAGGATGCCTAGAGAGGTATGCATCGGGCGTTGAGGATCGAAGCCGGTACCTTTTTGGTTGGTCAAGCTCCCAGCCTAGCCACTGCATCTTCATTAATCAACCGCTCCTTAACCAAATCGGTTGAGAACCGATTCTCATCTTGGATAAAGTGGGGCACCATCCTGTCCTGTGTGTTGTTTATTCACGTCTCTTCTCCGCGCTCTCCAGACCCGGGGCCCGTGGGGCCCCCCTACCAGCCAGGGCCATCCTCTCCATGGCTGGGCTGAGCCACAGCGTCATCAGGGTCAACACGGAAGACAAGAACTCTGCCCTCACCGTGCAGGATGTGGGCCACGTCATGCCTGGTGGTAAGCCCCACACACATGCACCCCCGCTTGTTTCCTCCATCAATTTGATCGAGCTGGGCTTTCTTCCTGTCTTCCTGTTCGTTTTACCTTACTCTAATTTAAGTGTGTGTGTGTGTGTGTGTGTGTGTGTGTGTGTGTGTGTGTGTGTGTGTGTGTGTGTGTGTGTGTGTGTGTGTGTGTGTGTGTGTGTGTGTGTGTGTTAGCTCTCATGTGTATCGTGAAACCGGACGGGCCTCCCCAGCTGTGTAAGACAGACGAGATCGGGGAGATCGTGCTCAACTCCCGGGCTGGGGGAACCATGTACTACGGCCTGCCGGGAGTCACCAAGAACACCTTTGAGGTCGGTACACGCCAGCAAAGGCTCTTTCATAAAGGTGCACACAAGAATCCAACTGAAAACACCCGATAAAGCATTCATTATTTAAAGTCTTTTGCTGCTAGCAAAAGAGTCTCAGCACATAGAGCAGCTAACCTCAGGTAATATTTCTACTGTAAGAAAAAATAGAATCCAGGAAACATAAAGTGGATCAAAATATTGTAATCGTCTTCCAGATATAGCCAGCTATCATTTACTGGTATTAGTCCCATATCCACCTGGATCTGTGCAAACACACTTCATAAAGGCTGAGTTTGCTGAGTTTGCTCAGTTATGTAGCTGTTTTTCTCCATGCTTTGTATGGTCACGACACATCCAATATTATTATATTATACCCTCATTATCATGTAACACCGACACTAACCCAGGGGCCAGAATGCGTCCAAGCTATGTCCAACCATGGCAAACCAAATATATCAATCATCTAGTAAACAGTGTGTTGCTGCTGTGTTTCTGTCGTTAAGGTGATCCCTGTGAACCAGGCTGGTGCGCCTATTGGAGAAATGGCCTTCACTCGTACAGGCCTGCTTGGCTTCGTAGGACCGGTAAGGACACGCTCATTCACTCGCACACTCAGTCGCACACTAACTCACTCGCACACTCACTTGATTACTCACTCGATCACTCACTCACCCAACCCTCTGTGTGTTCCCCTCATCCGCCTCAGGGCAGCCTGGTGTTTGTGGTTGGGAAGATCGAGGGGCTGCTGTCTGTGAGCGGGCGTCGGCACAACGCTGATGACCTGGTTGCCACGGCGCTGGCGGTGGAGCCGGTCAAAACCGTTTACAGAGGAAGGTGGGTCGCTAGGGCAGGACTGCGTTACGTCATGTGCCACGTGATGGATGTAAACGTGCCCAGCAAACGTCAATTTGCGTTATTGAGTTTGCATAGATACGCCAGAAGATTTAAATTCCTTTCACATTGAACATGGTTGTCCATTGTGATTTTTTTTGTCCAAGTTATAAAAAAATTATAAAATATAATTGTCTTGCGAAGTTGAAAGATATTGGATATTCAACAGATATCCAAGCTCTGAATTTCGCACTCACTTTCTAACCTCAGAGAGAGAGTGTTTACTTCGCTGTGGCAACTATGACAACTTTTCTGTTGAAAATATATTAAAACTCATAAGCCTCTCCCATGCCTTCAGCTCTAACCGTAAATGTTCTGGCCGTTTACCAGGTTGCGGTCATGTTTAAACAGAGATTTGTGATCCCAGAAAAATTAATCCAGCAATTTTTCCGGGATTAGACCTGGCTAATTCCCAGCATTAGGCCCATTTGGAGTGTAGATGGAGGTCATGAAATGCAAGGCCAGAGTTTTACACTTACAGTTTAAACTGAGGATGTATTTCTGTCTTGGCAGTGTGTGCTCGGTTGTGTGTGTGTGTGTCTATGTCCATGTCTTGAATGTGTTGTCACTGTGTGTCATGCAGGATTGCGGTGTTCTCTGTGACGGCGTTCTACGATGAGAGGATTGTGGTCGTGGCGGAGCAGAGACCCGATGCCAGCGAGGAGGATAGCTTCCAGTGGATGAGCCGAGTGCTGCAGGTCTGGCCCCCCATTCACTACTGAATGCTGTATCCACATATCACTGGTTGTCATATATTATTCACAATCACTTTTGTCATTCACATGCCACACAGACTCTGACTGTGTAGAATGTGGTTGTGTGTCAATTGTGGTTTTCCAAGGAGATTTAAAGCAGGATACCTCCGACGGTGTTAAGCATTGGGTAACATTAACTGGTACTGATTTAATGACCTTGATGGTTTCAACTACCGGATCATGAATTCATATATATTTGACTAATTTATTCTAATGTGCAATGTAAAAACACCCATGAGGTTGCTGTGTGGCGTCGCAATGCCTCGGGTACAAGGTATTTATTTAGGTCATGCTTAATCGTCAAATCCCGCCAGCGGGCAAGTTTTAGTTACACCATCCCTTCCCCCCAACATGCTGGGTCAATTTTCATCATAAGGTTGCGTGATTTGAAAGCTTAGAATCTCAGGAATGTCAACCAATGTCAACCGAAAAATAGAAAACCGAAACGCTGCAATGTTTTTTTGTAGAAAACTGCGATTTAGGCTTCGAATTCCTGGTATTGGTATTGTTGTCTGATTCATTGTATCCACTGTGTTTGCCAGGGTCTCACAATGACGTAGAGCCCTCACACTTGTCTGTAAGACCAATACTTCCTTGTAAACAAGCCTTACAGGCCAATGAGGCGATCACTATCAAAACAGGGCATGGATACTTTTATTGACAGCTACACCAGCAGACAGCTGGTGTGTCGGTGACAGGCCTTAGATAGACCTTTCTGACGATATCCAGCATGTCAAACACCTCACGTGTGGGTGAGAAAACAAATGCGCAAGGGGTGTGCATAAAGCAGTAGGCTCATCGCCAGAGTGCGAGTGTGGAGCAGGTGGTTGATTTGCACGC
This sequence comes from Gadus macrocephalus, assembly GCF_031168955.1. NCBI lineage: Eukaryota > Metazoa > Chordata > Actinopteri > Gadiformes > Gadidae > Gadus > Gadus macrocephalus. Next base: position 17,610,390 of record NC_082382.1, read on the forward strand.
TCGTGTGTGGTTTTATTTTTTTTAATTTTTGTGTGGTTTTATGAACATTTTGAAAGATGGCTAAACGCCTGGAGATGAAAGGAGGGGGAGGGAGGGAGGGAAAGATTCATGTTAATAGTTATTTTTGTTTATTTGTACATAGTGATGTAATTTTACTTATTCTTGTATATTTGTACGTAGGTATTTATAGTATTTTTACTATTTCATTTTTGGTGTTTATACCGTTGCAGTTTGCACTTTTGAAGTTAAAATAATTGCTAAAACACTTTGTTTGAGCTTTTTCTTTGTCAAAATTGCATAGGCGGAATAGCTACAAATTAGATTTTTGTGTGTTTATGCCTGTCTCATTACATATCAGAACATCTGGTATGCTATCTAAATGGTTCACAAGAAAGCCCAGAGGGTAACCTTTCATTTGAAACCAAGATTATGCTTCTACATGTTTGGGTTCATGTCTAGTAAAGGTTCTTTTGTTTACAGTATGCATTTTGGGTAGCCAAAGGTCTTTTTTAGGGTCTCCAAAAGGACCCTGACCAAAACAAATGGACATATTATTCAATAAAAGGAGCTGGATACTTTATATTTTATGCTTTGTTGATCTGCTTATCCACACAGCATCACAAGACCTAGGGCTTGGGCTCAGTAGTGTTTCCAAGCGATATGTAGTTCCCAGGGTACTACAATCAGCTTGGTTTTAGAGGTGTGTGAAACCCGCTTGAAGGAAAAACAATATTGTAGCCTTCCCAGCACTGCGTCAGTTCTTGATACAGTTATTCTGATAAAGTCATACAATTCCTCAGATTCTCAGCATTCCAAAGAGACCAAGCACGTGATTAGCGGTCATACTATGAAGGAGCAGTGCTCTCTAGAGTAGGCACAGTCTAAAACCTAAAAAAATGGCCAGAAATGGCCCGAAGACTAAGTGGTTGAACAGATTGTGCTAGGTTTAACGGTTACATATATCAAGGTTTCACCTGTTAGACTGTCAAGTAGCCGCGCATAGTGTGACTGAAAATAGACCTGCCACAAAGAAATAGAGATGCTTGATTCCGTGGTCCAGCCTCAGTTGACTGTAGGCCGAGATGGGTTAGGGTTAGTAGCTCTGCTGCTTTGATTCCACATTACATCCTTGTTACGTCCACGTATTTTGTATGTCATGTATTTTTGGCCATTACATACTGAGCCACCAAGCCACATCCTTTTAAACCTCTCTAAATGTCTGTTTGTTTGTTTGTGTTTGTCGCAGGCCATCGACAGTATCCACCAGGTGGGTCTGTACTGCCTGGCTCTGGTCCCAGCCAACACTCTCCCCAAGACGCCCCTGGGTGGCATCCACATCTGTGAGACCAAGCAGAACTTCCTGGATGGCAACCTGCACCCCTGCAACATCCTCTTGTGCCCCCACACCTGCGTCACCAACCTGCCTAAGCCACGCCAGAAACAGCCAGGTGAGGGCGCTGTTGGGTCACAGAGCAGGATCCCGGGGGTCTGTAATGTTGTTGTGTCACTGAGATGGAAAAAATAAATGAACAATCATTTTCATTATCCAAAGGAGTTGGTCATCAAGAATTGTGTTTGTGGCTCTTGAGGAAACATGTATGATGCACCCTTCAAACACAAGGGGTGTTCAGATTGCTCTACATAGGCAGGAATCACCCGGACTTGAGGTGAATTTGAAGGACAACCAATGAAATACGACTAAATACAATAATCACACAATCATTTAAGAGCAATGTATAGAACAACTACAAGATGATCAAATGTATACTTTATGAAATGTTGAGGCAGACATCAGGTGTTGTGCAATATGTGCTGCATAGAAACTGAAGCTTGTTGTCTGTGTCTTTCCTCGATGTAGTGGGCGTCGGTCCGGCCTCCATCATGGTGGGGAACCTGGTGGCGGGGAAGAGGATGGCCCAGGCTGTAGGCAGAGAGCTGGGCGTGGTCGAGGACCAGGATCTCATCAGAAAGGTACCGGCCTCACACAAAACATCAAGCCACGGAGTAGCTGACCCCAACAGAGTAGGGCTGACCGATACTAGGAACCGTTTTAGGGATCTGCATTTAGATACACTATCGTTACCGTGTTAAACAAGCAACTGGACTACCGTACGGTTTTTATTAATGGGATTTAAATCACACGGCATATCAATTGATTTTTTTTGTACCGCAATGTCACAAAGTAGTGGATTCAACATCTGTAATTTGTATTGAAACCTCAATGCAAACACATCACCATGAATAAATTGTGATGTAAACTGAGAGGACCCAGCTAACGACGACGTCCGTCAGAAAGGATGGCTGCCGATATATCATCCTTTGACAATGATTCTGTGATTGTTCTGCCTGTGTTCTCCTTTTGACCAATGTAGCTCAATATGTGGCCCATAGTGATGGTAAGGTTCTGGCTCGGCACCAGTCGCTGCTGCTTGTGCTGCTGCTGTCTATCCGGTGTGTGTGTGTGTGTGTGGCCCCGGAGACAACTAATGGTCTGAAGCACACAATGTTAAAGCTGAATGGGCTCCACCAGTTAGATAGACAGTCAAACATGCAGTTGAACTGACGTTTAAATTAATATAAACTAGTTGGTAAATTCTGTTCATTAATACTTAAAACATGGAAAAAGCCGATAGACAGTTGGACTATTGCCTCTTTTACAGCTCTATAGGGGATTCCACCAGTCATTATTAATTCAGAAGCCTAAGGGTCATTATGACTGGATAAGCATACCAGTGTTCCTGTTTATACATGACATGTATTTAGCTGACGCATTTATCCAAAGTGACTCACAATACGTGCACTCAACCATGTAGATACATCCCAGAAATTGCAAGAGTAGTGCTAGTAATAAAATGAATCAAATTAGCAAACCGCTTCAAGTGCTACATTTGGGCCTGTTTGTATGTAATCGTGCTTTGCTGCATCAGTTCAGCTCTGTTGTGCTGCTCCCATGTGGCCCCTGGGCAGGGCAGCCGGCCTGCATGGTGTCCTCTACTGTGGGTGTGCCCCCCGGAGTCCCTCTCTCTGTCTAAATAACCAGAGTGTGTGGATGGCCCCAAGGTGCAGCTAGTGATCGCTCTGTGTGGATGTGCGTCACACATGTAGTGTTTGTTCTTATTTATATTATGTACTGTGCAGTAGTGTCACGGACGTGTACTACTACCCTTGGTTATAAACACTGTATTGTAGTACTGTTTGATTATTGTCCTGTCAATCCTTTTTCTGGCTAGTGTTGACTATACGCTTCTTGTGTGATTTCCCACTGGAAGTCGGCCGTGTAATGGAATATTCTTAAAGGTGGATGAAACCAATGATTTTTCATTATGAAACCCTTGCAATGTTGTCACCACAGCAATCTTATTGTTGAAAAAAGGACTGAAACTGAATAATAGGAAATATGATCTTCAGACACTTTCAAATCGGATAAAAAAGAAAACTCCATATAATTGAGTCCTTTAAATTCATTGGATCACTTTACAGCATTGTGCATCTTCTACTCATCATATCTAAAAGGACCTTTCCACTCATCTCAGCCACCTGCGAGTCATATGAAATAAATATACCATAGACTCATATATTCATTATGTTTCATCCTCCTTTAACCTACTGGACTAAACATTCATCCCCTAACCGGTCATTAACGGACTCTGACTGCCCTGATTGGTGGATGTTGTGCATGGAATCTGATTGGTTCTCCTGGTGTTGCCCTCAGCACCAGTTCCTGTCTGAAGCCCTCCAGTGGAGAGCCCAGACCGACCCGGATCATGTCCTCTATGTGCTGCTAAATGCCAAGGTAGAACACACACGCACAGACACTGATACACATGCACACTCACTTATATGTAATTAATTTATGTATTCTTGGCCTTATTGGATGTGTGCATTGTTTTTCTATTTTCTGTTTATGACCTTTCCTCTTAACATTCTCCATTCGTCCTCTAGGGGGTAGCAGTGTGCACATCCACCTGTCTCCAGCTTCACAAGAGAGCCGAGAAGATCACCGCTGCCCTGATGGAGAAAGGAGGCCTTAACACGGGAGACAACGTGGTGCTGCTTTATCCCCCAGGTAATCTACACACACACACACACGTACACGTACACACACACACACACACACGTACACACACACACACACACACACAAAAACATGTGCACACACACACGCACACAAAAACATGTGCACACACGCACACAAAAACATGCACACACACACACACACACACACACACACACACACACACACACACACACACACACACACACACACACACACACACACACACACACACACACACACACACACACACACACACACACACACACACACACAAAAACATGTGCACACACACACTCTGGTTCATTCATCTGTACTGCCAATTAGATAATTGGCATTAGGCACTCATTTCCTTCCTGGTTCCTCTCTTCTCCTTTCTAGGCATTGACCTGATCGCTGCCTTCTATGGCTGTCTCTATGCGGGGGTGGTCCCGGTGACAGTGAGACCCCCCCACCCACAGAACCTGACTGCTACCCTCCCCACCGTCCGTATGATCATCGATGTAAGTGCACCTAGTCCTGCCCAACACGCAAACAAGAGGCCGACTAGAGTGCAAACAGTCTATCTACTGTATGTCAGTTCTATCAGAACATGCCCTCTTCTCTGACTCTCCCAATGTGCAGAGCCACATAGCAGCCCAGTTCTCCATCTTGTTTCTTGCTGTGTTGTTCACGCTGTATTTTAGTTGTTAGGGTAGAGTTTTATCAGAATAGCATAGCCAATGGGATGAGATTGTGTTTCTCCTTTCCCTTTTAAATCAAGGTTTCTCTTCCTCTTGCACAACACTCTTCTTGTACTATGTGAAGCATTTCACTGGCTCTGAACGAGGTTAACCAAGCGTGATGCTGTGATTCCCAGGTGAGCAAAGCTGCCTGCATCCTCACTACACAGCCCCTCATGAGGATACTCAGGTCCAGGGAGGCCGCTGCCAGCGTCAACATCAAGACCTGGCCCACAATCATAGACACAGGTATGGCCCCTGACTGAACCGGATCCTGTCCTGTAAGGAACCTGGCAGTTAAATATAGTATATACTACTGGGAATAGGTAAGACCAAAGGGTCCACCGTACATGCTCTTCCATTAGATTATTGTTGGTTCAATCAAAAGTAAAATAAAGGTTCTTCAACAGATGTTTGAAGTGTATTAAGATAATAACAAGTGTGTAACGTCTTGACCTCCCTCCGTTCCCAGACGACCTCCCTCGAAAGCGTCCTCCCCAGATCTACAAGCCCCCCACAGCGGAGATGCTGGCCTACCTGGACTTCAGTGTGTCCACCACGGGCATGTTGACTGGCGTCAAGGTAACGACTAAATAGTGCACTTTATACGTACAATGTGAAAATAGATTTGACTAAAAACAATAATGTGTTTTAGTTTAGTTCAATAGCAGAGATTAGATTTGATAACGATAACCTGAGTTTAGAATTGTTTTTAAATGGTCGTCTCCAAACGGCGGACAGATGAGCCCTTGGCATGCTCTTAGCTCATCAGCTGCCCGCTATGCTCTCTGTGCGTTTCCTCAGATGTCCCACGCGGCCGTCAGCACTCTCTGTCGCTCCATCAAGCTCCAGTGTGAGCTCTACTCCTCTCGCCAAATAGCAATCTGCCTGGACCCCTACTGCGGCCTGGGCTTTGTCCTGTGGTGTCTCTCCAGGTAACCAACACACACAAGCCTTTTTCCATGACTGCTTCTATATAATTTGATTAAATTTGAGGGGAAATGGTTTGGTCATATATGAAATGGGGCAGAAAGGGGAGATCTTGTATCTTTCCATATGTACCGGTGTCTTACTTCGGAGGCTCTTGAGAAGTGTGTGTTTTGTGGAACCCCTTGAAATCAACTGTTGTTGTGACGTCAACACATTTTCAATGTATTCACAAACTCCCGCCGTCCACGCACAGCCGAGATCAGACCACGCATGCACATGACGTGTCCCCACAGGAGGGAATCCTCACCAGCGGCTCTTTGCTCTCCTCCCTCAGTGTTTACTCGGGCCACCAGTCCATCCTCATCCCCCCCCTGGAGCTGGAGAGCTCCCTGCCCGTGTGGCTGAGCACCCTCAGCCAGTACAAGATCAGAGACACCTTCTGCTCCTACTCCGTCATGGAGCTGTGCACCAAGGGCCTGGGAACCCAGACCGAGATGCTCAAGGTCAGCACCGCCGACCGCCCTTCTCTGACACACAGTGGCTATCACATGGCTGATATGGCTGCGGTTTGAGCTCCTTGTTACATGGTTTCATTTAATAAAAAGTACCGGATGTTTTTTCCCACGCCGGAACAAATAAGTCATATATACTGTATTCTTGTATAATTATCAGTATTGTTATCACAATATAATAACTATACTATACTTGTTTTATGAACATTGAATACATAAAAACAAATACAATTGAAAGATGGTTTGACGTGTGCGTGTGCGTGTGTGTGTGCGTGTGCGTGTGTGTCCAGGCGCGGGGGCTGAACCTGTCGTGTGTGCGGAGCTGTGTGGTGATAGCGGAGGAGCGTCCCCGCCTGCTGCTGACCCAGTCCTTCTCCAAGCTCTTCAAAGACCTGGGCCTCTCGCCCCGGGCCGTCAGCACCGCCTTCGGCTCCAGGGTCAACCTGGCCCTCTGCATGCAGGTCTGCTGTCCCCACCGCTGGTCTCCCTCTGCCTCTCTGCTTAGCTCTACTTCACTGTTTACGTCACTTTGTCTCTTGCTTTCAAGCTTTGTTTGTCTATATCTCTCTCACTGTCTCTTTGTCTGTCTATACCTCCCTAAATGTCTCTTTGTCTGTCTCCATTTCTCTGTCTCTATCTCTATAACTGTCTATCTTTGTTGGTCTCTATCTATCCGTTTCTTTTTTTGTCTTTATCTCTCTGTCTCTTTGTCGGTCTCTGTCTCTCTAACTGTTTTTGTCTGTCTCTATCTCCCTAACAGTCTCTGTTTTTGTCTCTAACTCTATATCTTTATCTGACTATCGCTCACAATCAAACTCAAAAGGGCATTATCGTCATGGAAAATGTATATTAATAGTAATTAATAATGAAAACCAGGGGCAAAGCAACAAAGCGACGTAGTGAAAATAATGAAACACTCAAAGAAGTCTGAATGTATTAATGGTGGCAGTGTGTGTTTCGTTCTGTTTCTCCATGAGCAGGGCACGGCTGGTCCAGATCCCTCCACCGTCTATGTGGACATGAAGTCTCTGCGGCACGACAGGTAAGACCCAGAGACCGGTAACTACCCAAACCAACCCCAGAGACCACCCAAGGGGAACCTGGGTAATCCCAATGAGAGCACATGGTTAACATGTTTTCTGTTTCAGGGTAAGGCTGGTGGAGAGAGGGGCGCCACAGAGTCTGCCTCTTATGGAGTCCGGCACTGTAAGTATAGAGTTATCAGAACAAAACTGGAAATAGTTATTATTTGTTATCATAAAGTATTATCGAGGAGCCTTATCAAAGGATTGGGGCTGTGTAGCCGTTTGTGTGATGATAACGTTATCACATAAATATATAGACATAGATATAGATAGCTATTGAGTCCGTCTCGTGTATGAAAAGTGCTACATGAATAAAGTTGCCTTGCCTTGAACTAGTAAACTGAAATGACTGTGTTCCGGTGGTCAGATCTTACCAGGGGTCCGGGTGATCATCGTGAACCCTGAGACCAGAGGGCCTCTTGGAGATTCCCACCTCGGGGAGGTGAGTGGGCAGGAACATGCTGGCCAAACCTAGATTCCTTGTTATCATATGTTCCTGGGTTATCATTTTCCCATAAATTCAATGTGTTCATCAAACTATGCAAAGATAATTGACCAAAAGGAACTGCGGGAACATTTGCCCTGTATTTGAACCCAAACCACGAGAGCCCAATGTGAGCCCTGACCATGTGGTGGTGGCTGTGTGTGTAGATCTGGGTGAGCAGCACCCACAGCGCCAGCGGCTACTACACCATCTACGGCGAGGAGAGCCTGCAGGCCGACCACTTCAACACCACGCTCAGCTTCGGGGAGCCCCAGACGCTGTGGGCCCGCACCGGCTACCTGGGCTTCGTCAAGAGGACGGAGCTGCTGGACTCCACTGGGGGTGAGGCATCCCGACCGGGGCAGGGGCCTGTCCCGCCCGGGGCACGGACCCGTCCCGCCCGGGGCACGGACCCGTCCCGCCCGGGGGCACCGGGGAGCCATGAGCTGTTCCAATCAGTCCAATGTGTTTGTGTGTTTTGGGGGTGTAAGATGACATATTATACCACCAGGCGGGTCCACCTAGATGTATGACGGACAGATGAGCAACGTTTGCTACGGTCCAAGACTGGTGGACTGATCTATCCAGCACACATCTAGGTGGACACGCCCACTTCTGACGTTATAAGAGGCTGATTTTTCCAAACTGCTTGTAACGGCTAATCACACTCACACCTACTGGTATAGTATGTCACCTTTAAGTAAATGCAGCCGTCTATGAGCCTTGTATTAACGTACATTTTATAATGGATGTTGTGGGCCACCAGTGGAAAATAAAACGTGTTGCACGTATGAAATAGACAAATAGGAATAGGATACAAATGTTTTTTTTTTTTTTTGTTTTGTTTTACAATCATACAGGTATCACATATAATTAATTAGTCTTGCATAACATGTCTTACATGCACGTCTTATTAATATGCGATATCTATATGGAAATGAGCCAGATGTCTATTGAGCTAGCTTTCCTCATGCTTACCAGCTAGTCTAGCAGGTTTCCATTTTGTCATAAGAGAGTAGATGAGTGTTCCACTTTTTTGTAGTTCCAATTTGTACATATTGTTGACGGTATCTCTGCTGCTGTCTGTTTGTTACTTATTCATTCTTAATATATTTATTGCTGCATGCGTGTTGTATATCTGTGTTCCGTGGTGGCCGTGCATTAACTCTTGGACCTGGTGTCCTCCTCCCCCCAGATCTCCACGACGCCCTGTTCGTGGTGGGCTCTCTGGACGAGACCCTGGAGCTGAGGGGGCTGAGGTATCACCCCATCGACATCGAGACCTCTGTGTCCCGGACCCACCGCAGCATCGCTGAGAGGTCCGCCTGCCACCCCCCCCTCCCTCCTTTGCTTCACATTAAATAGATTTAAGGGAAAGACACGACTGTCTTAAGGACACCGAAAGCGGATTTATTTGCAACTTAAAGGTTGCATAAGCGATTCTAGGCCGAAACATAAATGTTCACATTCATCTGATCTTTCCTAAAGATCCCCTAGCTGCCCGCCCCATAAGCAGGCCGTCGTAAACCGCGTCTCTGTAGGCAGCCTATGCTCCGAGATTTTACACAAAAACAAATGATACTACCAACCACTCAAAACCAAAATAAATAGTGTTCCAACCAATCACCGACAAGGGATGGATGTTATGGGGTTTTGCGCTGCGTTCATTATAGTTTTTACTGGATGCACGAAACACGGAAGGGAGGGGCGAGTTGGCTCTGTTTGTTTGGGATCTCAAATACCAACAGAAGCGACGCCAGCCAACCTCGCTGATACAACCGTTAAGTCTAAAGTGATCACCTCAACAGCTTAATGTAAAAACAGAAAAAAAAACAGCTCGGCAGAACGCCTACTGTCGTCGTCCTCCACGGCTCTGTTTAACCCCTTCCCCCCCCCCCCTCCCACAGCGCGGTGTTCACATGGACCAACCTGCTGGTGGTGGTGGCGGAGCTGAGCGGCTCGGAGCAGGAGGCCCTGGACCTGGTGCCCCTGGTCACCAACGTGGTGCTGGAGGAGCACCACCTCATCGTGGGCGTGGTGGTCATCGTGGACCCCGGCGTCATCCCCATCAACTCCCGCGGGGAGAAGCAGCGCATGCACCTGCGGGACTCCTTCCTGGCCGACCAGCTGGACCCCATCTACGTGGCCTACAACATGTGAGCCCCCTCCGGCCCCGCCCTCCGGTCACCCCCCACCAGCCCAGACTGATGATCAGGGTGTTCGGATGGGGGGGTACGGGGAGGGTGAAGGGGGGGGGGGGGGGGGGGAAACTGAGCCACAAGCCACACATGGGAGAGGAACCAGGGTGGGAGAGGAGAGGGAGGGCAGGGGAGGGGGGGGGGTTGGTGGTGGTGGTGAGGAGATTGTGCACAATTAGTTAGACCGGGGATGTAAACTTGGACACTGCAGCACAGGACGGCACATGTGAGAGTGGGGATGGGGAGGGGCAGCACAGATTTAAGCACACCCCTCTCTCTCTCTCACTCTCTCTCTCTCCTTCTCGGTCACTCTCTCTCGGTGACTATGCAGCAGGTGACCTTGTCCGCTGCTGAGTTTTACTTTGGGTTCCAAGAAAAGAAAAAGAGTTCTTCCTCCTCTTTTGATAAGACATATCTTTCATAAACTGTAGGATGGTGGCCTTCGCCCGATTCTCCGCCGCCACTGCTCCCCTCGATTTACTATTTTATACATTGGTCGTTCGTTATGATTTTAGCTGTTTCTATTTTTTGTTAACTAGACATTTATTACTTGGATTTCCCTCGGTTCAAAGTCTTTGTCGCCTCCTTCATTCCTCGTTCATTTCGTTCACTTTTTATCCCCACCCGACTGAGCCTAGTCTGTCACCAGTGTCCCCCTGAACCCCCTCCCCAGCTCCCCGACAGGAAGGTCACCAGTGCCAGGACCTGGACCCCTTCCTCATGCACTTTACGTTGTCCCCATCCCGCCCATGTCCGGAGTCCCAAGGCTTCCCTGCATCATCACCCCCCCTCCCCCCCCCCCCCCCAACACTTTTGGTGCTCTACAAAAAAAACACTCAAAACAATTCACGTCACAGTGTTGCAGTACCACCAGCAGACGCAGCTCGCCTGGACAAAGCCTTCATCCAAAAGAGTACAACGATACTTCATTTAAAGTACGGCAGTACTGCATTTAAGTACACACGCGCCTTCCAAGGACCTTCTGCCCGCAGCATGGATTTCATAAGAACTCGACAGCAACCCGCAAAATACTTCAACGAGGTGGAAGTCCATTAGTCCTGTGGTGTGTTATAAAGTACATCTGAATTAAGATTTGTTAGTGAGTGGGACAAAGAAAAAAAAAATAGAATCTACATCATGAATAAAATGCAAGCATTTTCTCTCTTGGATGTGGAGAATTGCAATACGTGGATAGCATAGTAAGAATAGGAGTATTAATAATGCAATAGTTGTAAGAATAATTGTTATAGTACTAATCATTGGCTTAAAACACACTAACTCCAGCTGTTATTAGATGTTTAATTGATTGTGTAGTACCCACCCATTGTTAAGGGTATTAATGACTATTGGCAGCCATACAGGTCAGTATGCAGGGCTAATTTTGAAACTACTGTTAACACATTTTAACACAGAGTATAGTCATATACTCATCATGTTCAATGGTTAAGCAGTGCGCCTCGCAGTTAACCCCCCCCCCCCCAATTAGCATCACAGCTGACCAGGAAGATGTTGGTTATTTGAAGGCAAGTCAGTGCCTTTTGTATCAGACCATCACGGCATGCATGGCGTTGAAGAAACACTGGTGTTCCTAACCCTTTTTCTTTAAATGGTGCAAAGACGAGAATGAGGACAGAACTTTGCCTTATTAAACCTGTGGAACTAAAAGAGATATTTCCGTTGGTCAAAGTCTTCACGTGTGGATTCCCCATGGAGGACTCCCATCCTTTTGGCCCACCCGTTTCTTCCCTGCAGATTTTTTTTAAGCAGGGTTGAATTTGTCTAAAATGATGTTCACATTTTGGCGTCGCCATTGAAACCCATAGTCTATGAATGTCAATTACACTGAAACAACATACCCTGACCATAAGAAATCGACAGCAATCAAGGTGTGTCACAAAGATCAAATCCTCCTTCTGAAGGGGAAGGGCAGGTTGTTATTTAAGGAGGGCGAGAATGTTGTCTGTACCATAAGTTTGAGATTGAAAACGGACTGGTTCTATTGTATGCATTACATTTTTGATGACTTGACCATTCTCACACTTGACAGAATTATTGATGCATCGTCATTTTCACAGTAGGACGTTACAGGAGTGAAAATTTAATATAATTGGCAATTAGTGAAAATGCACTTTCCCTAATTCATAATACAATGTGTGAGTGTCAGAGAGGGAGACTATTTGTTCAGTTACAGTGCACATTAAGTTTAAATATATCATTTTTTATGCCGAAACAAAAAAAGCAAACTTTTGAAACCATTCATTACAAAAGGTATTTTTCTTTTTATTATGTTCCTTCATGTCGCCCCCACTGTAGTTTTACTCGTTACTCTTCCATCTAAATTGGAACTTAATATATTCTGTGAGTTTCAGCAATTATTCTTCACGATTCTTTCTAAGAACCTGCACATTTACAAAAGATTGTAACACAGAAGTAGTTTAACTACTTCATTGGCAGACATTGAAATGTCTGCAAGCTAGTCTTTTGAACAAAGTTGGTTAATTCATAAATAATTGTAATTAAAGCCTTTATAGCAACAGGTGTTTTGTTCTTTTTATGTTATTTTGTTTGTTGCTATTGTTTTACTTCATCACGTTTGAATAAAGTTTTATAATTTCAAAACGGCCTAGAAGCCTTTTTCATGGACTATGGTGCTATATATAGAGAATGGTTAGGCCCGGGGGTCGGAAAACAATTTTAAACATTTATCACTTTTTCAGTGGGCTCAAATAACCCTAATATCAGTGGGGTTTTTCTTCACTTTTTTACCTTTTGCACTCGACCACGATTATTGCTACACTTTTATCTTTAACCTTTTCTCAAGTTATTTTTAAATTCTTTTAAAATCTTTTTAATTCACGCCAAACTTAATGTAGAATTGAGCGCGTAAGTAGCCTCCAAAGTTAATATTGTAAGCACATCATCAGTCTGTATTGTTGTACCTGTGAGGTCCTGAAACTAGGGTAAGGGTATTACATATCAAGGGCCCAAAAATGTATACCTCAACAGTCTGTACACTATGCATTGTCAAGGTGCATCAACCAGATGTTCCACAATAGTCAATGGTGCAAAAACTTCTAACTCTGAAAGTACATCCTTGTCAAACACTGTTATGCTGTCAGTTGATGTTTCGTGTAAAATAAAAAAAGGCTTTGTCAAAAATGTCTTGGCCCTTTACTGTAAACCCGTCTAATGTTAAGATCCCCTGCATTCACATGCTCTTAATTATAGATTTAGAAGATGGAAGAGCTCCTCGGACCAGTGAAACGTTTTCATCCGGTTGGATCGAGCCCACAAAGCTGGTGACATGAAGTAAGTGAATAATGAATTTATTTATTTATATATATTGATTTATTGAATCGACCATGTATATATAACTATCGAAACATTCTAACCAAAGTTCAAACCATATTTATATTTATTTTCAAGTTGCTTAGTATTGCAACATATGATGTCGTTCTTTTCTCTGCTGACATTAAAAGATGCGGTCAGGGCAGGAGCGTATCTCTTTTCCTCCGCTAGGAGACAGTAATGCGCTTTTTTTAAACAGTTATGGTTCCACAGTGATTACATCAGTTATTTTTCATTTTATCTTCACCTTGAGGCTTTATTATAGCTCCATTGAGGTGGATATGACTAATATATTCCGCAGTCATTATGTGACTGAAGAACATATCTCACTTCACAGTTCGGCTTCAAAATTAGGTTTACATAAGGATAGGTTTGATGGCATTGATGAAAATCAAATTGCATCGTAAAATCTGTATTAAAGTATCCTTATAAAACAAGAGTGTTTAAAAGTATTATTCTGTGAAGAACTAAATATGTAATCAAATGGAGGTTTATCATTGATAACTAAAGGAAACCGTTTGATCCCAAAGCGGTTATTCAAGATTCGTTGTGGCGGGTTATAAGTTATAACCATGTCTAAACATAATCTTAATGTCAAATAATATTTGTTTGGAAATAACTTAACATTTGTTAAGTTAATAAGCCACATGTAGTATACATTTTGAAATGGTTGGTGTAGTCATTCAAAACATTCACATAATGTCTACCGGTATATGTCTAAAACACTGAAGCATTCTGAAAACGATAAACTTTCTAAACAACAAAATGCTGTATGGATATATTTTCATATGGTTAACCCACTCTCACTGTTACTTGATGATACAAATGATCACATTTAATCCAGCTATGGTTGGGAACCTTTAATATATATATATATATTAATTAAACGCTCCGACGTTGGAGCCAAGTGGTTTGTAGGTGACTTCGTCCTTCTCCTCAGACTAGCATCAAATTCGTGCCGAGGAGTGTGATGGAGGCAGCTGTTGCTAGGCGACGTGGCGGTGCAGAAGAGGCGTCTGCCTGGGTTCTCTCCAGCCAGGTGCTGAACCTGCTGGTCTGGGCGTACACCCCTGGTCGGTGAGGCAGGCCACACTTCTCCCCGAAGCTGGTCACCCCGGCCACGTAGAAGCTGTCCTCGTCTTCACTGTAGCACTGCAGAGGCCCACCGCTGTCCCCCTGGAAACAACCACCATACATAAAAGACCACCAACGTTATTGATTTTGATTTTGATTCGAGGTTTTCAGCTCTCAATGGTCGGATGATGGGGTCACCTGACACGTATCCACAGCCCCTGCCTCTGACCCGGCACAGATCATGTTGTCTGAGATGACACCGTTGTACCAATCCGCCTGGTTACACCTTGAGGTGTGGATGATCTCCACCTCCGCCTCTTGCAGTCTGTCCACGCCCACACCTTCACAGACAACACCCGCCACAATATCACTGTTTCAAACTATTCTAGAAAAAAAAACACCCTAACCACTAGATTATCCTGCCCACTCCAATCAGAACCATTTAACAACCAACATGAAACTGTTAAGGAGAGTCTCGGCTAAACAGAGAGAATCTCCGTTCTGCCCTACAGAAAACTGTGCACGTGCATTACAAGTTTCGCTTTTTTGGCCTCAGTGAGGTGGGCCTGGATCCTACATCCATCCTCACACCCACCATTATACGACACGCTCCCCCACCCCGTGACGAAGCAGAGGCTGAGGTTGAGCCCCAGCTCGTGGGTCAGGTTGTTGGGGGTGCAGACGGGCTGCACGTAGTCGTCGAAGGTCCAAGGAGAGGCCAGACGCACCAGGGCCACGTCGTTGTCGAACGTCGCCGCGCTGAAACGCTCGTGCACTCTCAGTCTGTGCACGGACCGGCTCTGAGAGTGTTCTCCCGGCGTGGAGAGCACGTCTAATCCGGCCACCACCTTGAAGTATCTGTGGCTGGCAGTGCTAGAAAGAGAAGCGCATAGGCACAGGTTAAGGCCGCTGAAGGCATAGTTTATGAGCTATAGTAAGAGTATAGTTTGTTAGACATGGCATGAACAGTCAGTCAGCTCTGAGAGTGAAACTGAATTTCTGTTTTGAGTTGAATGCGCCTTCCAATTACTTAAGACAGAGATTAGATTTAGGAGATCGCAACCATTTAGTTATTGTGTTAAGCTATTTAGTGTGTTAGTGTGCTTTGGTGGAACATATCCTCATTCTAATCTAGGCCATTTTGTCATTGTTACTAAAATAAGATCATAATTTAAAGAAATCAAGAGTATGTCTATGTTTTTGCCACTCTCTGCAAACCAGTTTGTGGACGTTCCACTCTGCATCAAACGCAAAATCACAGTTGGTGTGGGTCATAACCATTGGGATAACACGTCCCTCCTTCTTCCTAGAACTTTTTTAATCTCAATGAGTTTTTAAAAAGAGATAATTCAACCAATTTATTACAGTAATAAAAACAAATGTATGAATTATAAAGTCATTTCCGCCAAGTTGGTTCCACCAAAAGCCCTTAAATTCTACCAACTGCACCTTGAAGGTGAGCCCCAGCTGTGTGGACGGAGATAGGGATAGATAACTGAGTTGTAGAGGCAGACACAGAATGGAGAAGGCAGGGTGTAGGCTATCTCCTTATATAATGTTTTAGTATAATCAGCAAATGTGTTGAATTGTATATTGAGCAAATAGTCAGATCTATATAGAGCAAGGTGTGTGTATACCGTCAACTACAATACCATCTTAGAAATGTCGATCCACAATGTCAACAGACGTTACTTACGGGTAATTTCTGAAGCAGTGAGTTGCTGTGAGCACCCAGAGACTGTTGAGGATCGTTCCCCCACAGAGGTGCCTCGCCTTGATCTGGATGCTCACCAGCCAGGGCCAGGCCCCAATGGGGGCTTCCCGACCCCCAACGATGCGCGATCCACCCGGCCGGGCAACCAGGCTCCGTTTCCCACAGCCTGCTATATCAAATATTTAAAGATATACCAACGTCGATTATACCATTTGTTTTCAAGTGGGACAGTTGCATGTTATCAGATTGTTAGCTATTTAATTGCCTACCGTGCGATGAAACTTTAGCAAATATAATGATCACACAAAGGATCTTCAGAAATGCCCTACAATCCATTTGCGTAGGTCTACTTTTTTTTTTCTCAATCGTTGGATAAATACGTTCCGACCAGATTACCAGTAATGGGAATTTGGCAACAGAACAGCACAATAACAAAGTTTGGGTCGAAATAAAGGAATACCGTACTTTACTTCAATCCAAAAGTACCCCGTATACCCAGCCAACATTTTGACCATGTTGGGAGGTTGAAACGACGCGCATCAAACGCATTGAATGCTTCGGCATGTTGCTACGATACGTTAACGTCGAAACGTTAACGCCGCCGCCATATTTGAGGCAAAGACTGCCTGGAAACAGTTGAAGTAAACTGAGAGCTTTTTTGGGGGGGATACAAATTTGGCTAGTATTACGTTTATGTTTCTAATCAGATCTCAATGAGTCGTTTTTTTATTCATATTTATGCAATTTTATATATTTTACATGAAATTAATGTTTTCCATACTTTTACTCACAAACCCTTCAATAAAAACTACTCATTTAAATCTATTGAGAAATGTAAAAGTTATAACTAGTCAGTGCTTTTTATCCATAAAAGATGCAGCTCCCTGTTTGCATGTATTTGATTTTACAGGCCAATCTTTGCCTCTAAAATATGTGTAGACGTTGAGTACAAACACTAATAAGTTCTCTTTGAAAATATGAATGGCTTTGTCGACGTCGGGGGCCAGGATCGATGACTGATGATACTAGCCTCATATTATATCCACGACTGGATCTAAGGCTACAGTATTGTAAACGTGGCCCATGCCACTTGCTCTGATTAAAGTTATTCCCATCTAACAGTTGTGTGATCTAATTTATATATCTAAATCAGGCCTTTGGAAAAACGTCCAGCTATCAAGCCCCTGACTTTCCAAAACTGCTATATAATGTATATAAAAACCAAACATGTCTCTTTCAGCACTTCAGATAGGCAAGTCAGCTCCCATCGTTCATCTCCAGGAGCTAGCTCTTCGGGCCGACTCATTCATGAACCCATCACTACTGGACTCCTCAAAGTACTTAAACTACTAAATGTACCCTAAAATGTATCTCAAGCAAGTTGTGTCTATTTAAGTCAAATCCTTTTATCTTCCTGTGTGTTTCAGTCCACCAACTCCCACAACTAGAATGACCTGGCAGGTGCAGTGCCGCCTTCCTCAGCACATACCTGAAGTTACTGCTCCGCAGATAGACCTATAGAACTGTGTTCCATATGAGGTAGAAATCAAGTAAATAGATGATGGAAATTGGCATTCATTTATTTATTTCGATTCAAATTCAAAATTTTGTGGGATATGACATATCAACAAATGTATATGATGATGCATTTGAAAACGTAGACCACTAAATAGGCTATTATACTTTTCGTGAATTCGATCTGAAGTTTTTTGGTCACTGTAATTAATAGTGAAATTATTTGTTGTTACAGGAAGACTGTTACGTTTATAACCTCCACAGCGTTTCTCAGTCTGGACATGGAAAAACAAGGGTTTTCTTAGGTTTACGTTGATTTAAGATTCCTCTGAAAATGTCCCTTTCACCAACAAAACATCCCATGATGCATTCTGATGCACAAAAATACCTTTTCTTAACACGATTGCTCAAATTACCTGTGATTTTAAGAAACACACTTGGCGACACTCCCTTCGTGATTCTAAGAAACGCATTTGGCGACGCTCCCTTACATTTTGCTGAGAGTCATCAATTATGTAGGGAACGGATACCAGCAACAATATGGCGACAGCCGCAGTTTCTCCCCAATCTTTTCCACATCTGCAGTCCAACAACGCCTTTCTGGATTCTCTGTAACGGTGACAAAGTAAGTATTTTCTTTTACTTTTACCCGAGGACTATTTTCCGTGAGGAAATATGTTTTTCCGTCGCATCAATATGCTTGGATAAATAAATGTCGCAGAGCTGGTCTTCATCTTCCAGGTGAATTGGAATAAGACTCCATGCGTGTCAAATATACATGGGCATTTTTTTTTGGCGTGTGGAGGAAAAAAAATACCGATAGTTTTGGAACATGGTGTTCTGTTTATGTCTTTAGCTCAATTTAATCATCGTTTATATGGCATGAATTAGATATGGGGAAAGCAAATCCGAAGTGTGTGTAAACTGGATGGACAGATTCATTCAAAAAGGTAAGCGGGCCGGCGGCGAACATTCTCGGTGAAATCTTAAGCTTTACAATGCCAGTTCATCAATCAATCAATATTTAATTAATCTTTTACATGATGTCACTCCATACAGCTTGGAATATGTGACTGGTGTGTGAGTAGGCGATACCTCCATCATCGATATCATGTTCCTAAATGCTCTTATGGGTGTATCAGTCGATCACGGTCTCCGGTCACCTTTTTTTTTTTTTTTACCTAATCGCTGTTATTTCGGGATAAGAGACGTTATTATTCGTGTTTCACGCCATCTCTCCCCGTATGGAGCAGCGTATTGATCGGGTGGTCGACGCGGACCCCGGGTGTGGTGCACGGCTCCCCACGCTATATGAAACGTAAAGAATAGAAGGGAGAAAAAAAAAAACACCCAGGTGCGTTCAACGACGTGCTCACGGAATGGCATTTCATTCAGGCTTGACGATCTATCGTAATATCAGACCATTGACTTAAATTCGTTCAGGTTAGAAAATCACAGCAGGACATGTCCAACAGATTCCACCCACTGCAGCAAGCGATAATTCGGCCAGTTTGGTGTAAAGGGGCTTCTTATGTGCGCAATGCTGCGGCTTCATGTGGGGCTCCAACGGGCTGGTCGCTGGACAGAAACACCGTTCAGTGTAGGCTGTATGTCTATTAATAGAATGGGGTTCAGCATGGTGTCCTTATCGGGGAAAATAGCAAAACAATTCACCGTTCATCCATGGCGAATTAGAACGAGTGAACAATATGTGCGGCGATGTAAATAGTGAAGCCCGCATGGATACAGGCAGGCCTAGCCCTCTGTTATATGATAAGCTATAATAGGAGCATCACATAGGCATCATCACCTATCGGTGAAGGGTATTGGCCTTGTCGGCGAGAAAGGACCGTGTCGAGCCTCCTAGGCCTGCACGACGCTAGGAACTCAAACGAAAGGTCTCTACAAGCTCATCCTGGAGCACGGATCACTGAGTGTTATCATGACCATTTAGGCCTGCTAAAAACCAGGGCAATGCGATCGTGTGAAATGGTTTCTTTCATTAGACGCTGCTTAGTGGGTAGTGTGTGTGTATGTTTTTGTGTACGTGCGTGCGATCGAGTGCGTGCGTTTTTGTGTGTTTGTGTGTGTGTTTGCGTGCGTGCGTGCGTGCCTGGGTGGGTGTGTCTCTGTCTCTGTGTGTTTGCGTGTGTGTGTGTGTGTGTGTGTGTGTGTGTGTGTGTGTGTGTGTGTGTGTGTGTGTGTGTGTGTGTGTGTGCTGTCTGAGGCCGACGTGAGTGGGAATGTAATATTGGTTATTTGGTGTCATCTCAGTCAGAACTAGGTCGAGTGTTTGTGATGTGGTGCTGAAACGGACAGCGCCCGTGAGCAGCAGAAGAAGCGCAGCTCCGAGGACCGGAACGTTCTGGAACGTTATAAACAGACGCTCGGTTACCCTCACATGGGAGGCTTGACTGTGTCCTAGGTTAGCCTTTTCATTGCATCCGTTTGGCTCTTATCGATTTTATCCATGAGAATATCCTCCCAGGTTACACAGACATTTGTCAGAATGTGAAAGGCAGGAACGCTCTGATGCTGATGTTATCGCTGCTCCGGGGACGGCTGATTTTGCAAGATGTCAAAGTCGGTGTTTAGGTTGTTTATTCTGTTTTATTGAAATCCTTAGTCGATTTGGGCTTATAGAGAATTAGGTTTTGTTACTAGCCTAAACATCTATGTTATCAGAAGACTGTTAAAAATACAGCTGAATGGAGTATTCAGCTTGTGTATGACATTTAGTAGGCATCCCCATTCCCAGTGCCCTTTAAACAGACATGCCTTTTGTAACTGTGGTGGATGTTGTCATATCAACAAAATCTGTATTTATACCGAAGGACTTATTTCAATTATTGAAAGAGCGATATAAACAGGAAAAGCCTTGTAAAGACATGGCTGCAACAATTCAGTGTTATTTTATTATCTTGTCTTATGGCCAATGAACAACAAGTATTACAAACCGACTGCTCCTGTTCACACGCACGCTGGAGTAGATTATCGCTATTTTATTATGATTACAAGCAGTCACAGAGCCGCCCCGTTGCATTGCTCAGCAGAGTCAATACCTATCATTCATGTTTCCCTCATGCACGTCCACAATGTCTGTGTCAAGACACAGCAAGGCAGCTCAAAGGGCGCGAGAAAGCTGCCGCTGTTTCTTCGTCTTCATCGCTGCCACTAAGCACACGTGTTGTTGGAGGAATCAGGATGAGTAAACAAATCGTAATGAGGATAATGATAGTGGATTATTTGGGGCAAAATGTAACTCTTTGGCTTGTTTGAATATTTTGCTGGACAACAAACGTACTGCTGTTGGCTAGACTGAAAAAATAGGACATTATGACGCTGACACTGCACAAAAATGTTGGTTAGTTAGAGCTTTAATTCAACATGCTAAGCGTGAGGCTGATCTAAGTGTTGTTGAACCATTACAATACAGACTCTAATCTCTAACCCTCTTCAATAAGCCCGTCCTTTGGACTTTTACAATGTTACAGTGTAATAAACATAAAATTATAATATGGTAACATGTATAAAGCATATTACATTTTTACAAATGCAAATCACTCTTACTTATTGTATTATTGCATCATATATTATATCCTTGCTCAGACCCAAAATATTGCTGTCCAGAGGCCATTTTGGATCTGACATTAAAGGGGTTGTGAACGTCCTTTTTATTCATATTTTAAATTGGCAATATGTCTTATATGATCTTGAACATTGTAATCTATGCAATGATATCACTGTTACTGAAATAAGGCCACGGCCATTTTTCTATGTCACGACCAAGGGACGGTGTGTGTGAATGTGTGGAGCGCCATCCGGGCCGCGCTGGTTAAGGGAGAGAGGGTTAAGCTTCCTGGACCCTTAAAGTCATGGTGTGTGCTGATCGCCGTCTGGCCAGCGGTTGAATTGGATGTTGGTGTCCAAAAGACGATAACGCTTCTTTGACACTGATAGTGCAGCGCTACGTAGGTGGGGGATTTCATGCACGTCGCTCGTTATAACGCTCATACACTACGACTGTAGTAAAAAACAATCACAAAGTCACCATGGGTAACTATGAGGATAACACCCCCCCCCCTCCTTCCAAAGACTCTCAGCCCAAACCGTTGTTTGTTCAATCTAATATTGTTCTAGATAGGAACTTTGTTCATCCCTTGGGAAGTTTCCCTCTGGAGGGTTCTAATTCGAGCTTTGAATGAAGGTTCACCACACTTTAGGCATCCTGGTCTTCCAGCTGGCCTCTGCTCTACTGTTCAACATGAGTGCACGTGTTATCTCTTCTCATCATCCTCCTCTCTCTCCCTCCTCCTCCTCCTCCCCTAGAGCAGCCGCCCGGCGGATGGTTCAGACCCCAAGGACCCAAGTAGCTACAGGATGAAAACATGGCCGCACCCCTTCTCGCACCCCCAGGCCCTAACAGCATCAAGGAGTTCACTTTGGAGTCTCTGGCGAACCTCGAGCTGCGCTTCAAGGATGCGAAGAACAAGAAGCCTCCCCGGCAGGACAGCAGTTACCGCGACGATGACGACGAGAACAAGCCCAAGCCCAACAGCGACCTGGAGGCCGGGAAGAGCCTGCCCTTCATCTACGGGGAGATCCCCAAAGGGCTGGTGGCGGTACCCCTGGAGGACCTTGACCCCTTCTACGCGGCCACTCAGAAAGTGAGTCGCCCTTCCTCCCCCTTCGTCTCTCTCGCACTGCTGGGCACCCTGTATTTGGTTTGCAGTGCACAGTGTTTTTCATGGTGAAGCAGTCTGCCGCCCGTCCTTTTGTACATTCATTCTTATCAATTGATCTCTATTTCTCTCTCTCTCTCTCTCTCTCTCTCGCTCTCGCTCTCGCTCTCGCTCTCGCTCTCGCTCTCGCTCTCGCTCTCGCTCTCGCTCTCGCTCTCTTTCTCGCTCTCGCTCTCTTTCTCTCTCCCTCAATCTCTCCGTCCCGAACTGTCTGACGTGTCTCTAATAACAACATCATCAACAACAATAACAAAATTTATTTTCTGACCAACAATGATGCCACGTTGCAATTGGGGTTCATAAATTAGTAATGACATTATTATCAACATGATTTGTGAATGATGAATTGTACAAAGCACAACGAAGCCATCAAAGGCGAGATCATCATCATAATCACACGATGGCTTGAGTCGGTTGCACATCCGGCAGGTAGGCTGAGCGCGTCGTTTCATCTAATTCCTTGCTGAGGTGGTGTAACATCATTATGTTTTCTTCCTTGAGGGGCCTATGGGGAGCTGGGTTGTACCCATGTTGTTGCGTAGGTTGCTCCATGTCTCTGTGGCTCCTGGGCTTTTGGGGGAAAGGTCATGGCTGGTAACCATTGAAAGACGTTGGTTCCACATGAAGGGTTTTTTCTAATTGTTCAGGACTTAATTTGCCAGGGAAAGATAAAGGGCAGTGGAGAGAGTTTGCTGTGGTAGTCTTTAAGGACTGGGCGCTGTCTTCCCCGCTGGGCTTGTCCAGACTGAAGCTCGGGCTTACTGCTTTGTCACAATGACCTCGACGCGGTGGATCAAGTCAAAGCACTGGTGGGTTGATCTGAACGGGTTGGATATAATACAGAAGACATGCATGTTCTGCAAATAGGAGGTCAGACAACAGCATTGCGGCGTTGCCGTATGAATATTGTATGATCTTAGCATTTTTCCTGATGAAGAACACTCCATTTAGGTTGATTCGCTGAGATGTTTCCTCGTTTTTCTGAAAGACTACACTAACTATGGAAACAAGTCACCGCCTTAATGTTTTCAATTATATTAATGTATGGAAATGTAAACACCATTGAATTCATTCAACATTGAAACATAATACTTTGAAAACGAGGTCAGCTGTCTTTTGAAATTCATATTTGGCATTTCTAGTCTATTTAAAAAACAATTATACATTTTTCAGTGTTTCAAGATATAACATTTCAAGATATTTGAATTACGATCTGCATTAATCGTATTTAAGTGGACCAGAAATTCAAGTAGCAAAGTGAAGTAGCAGGCATTCCAAGGACAGGCATGAGCAATCAAGATTAAATTGAATAGAGACTGCTGTCATCATAGCTGTCATGAGGATTTCTGAACCCCTGAAAACCCCTTTGCTTATTGTTCTCTGAGTTACTCATAACATAACTGACACAAACCCCACAATTTACCGAAACCCTGTGTTCTCCCTGTTGGCCATCGTTGGTTTTAATTCTCCAGCTGTTTTCTTTGATCACATGACTGACAGACCACGCTGTGATAGGCTTGCAGTCAGGTTATCCATTTGGAACTTTTGAACATTTTAAACAAGTCACAAACCCCGTCACATACATTATTTTACTTAAAACAATGTTCCTGCCAAAATAGTGGCCTGTTGTTTTGCTACTTCTGCTATTTGTATTCTTACTTATATTTATAGTATAATTTGTAAACCATCCTAACCATAACTTCTAGGATAAGATAGTGTAAGTGTTTGACAACATCAGTGTTATCGATCTGGTAATATGACTCTATTTTGGATCGATTCCATTTTTAAATGTCCACCTTTAAATAAAATTATCTCCCCTCCCCCCTCCCTCCCCTATTTATGGACTACTAAGTCGGTAAATAAAGAGCACAAGAAAATGGCACCTTGGCAAGCTCTGTGAAGATCATCTGAGGGTGTGTGTGTGTGTGTGTGTGTGTGTGTGTGTGTGTGTGTGTGTGTGTGTGTGTGTGTGTGTGTGTGTGTGTGTGCGTGTACGCATATGTGTACACGTCTTCTGCTCAGTGCATCCGTTCCATCCATGTACACGTTCTCCTCTCGCCTTGAGAGCGTGCACGTGAAGCCGTTATGTAACCCCTCCACCAGAGCAGTGCACGGGGAGGAAGGGGATCGCGGGTGTTTGTCACAGACAACACCCTTCATTGCGTCCTCCTAACACACGCTCTTGCCTGCTGTTTGTTTCCCTGCCTTGTATACGTCTATTTATACTGTTTATTTACCCGCTGTCTCACCCAGTCTGTGACCCCTGCCTCTTCAACAGTCAACCCAGCCAATCGGCCCCCTGCGTCAGGCGAAGCTATAGTTACAGCCCTTGAACTACTGCTAATATTCAAGTGCTAGCATCCATCCGTGTGTGTGTGTTAGTGTGTGAGACTGCGTGTTCATGCGTGTGAGTGTGTGTGTGGCAGTGGTGACTCCTCAA
Source organism: Gadus macrocephalus (assembly GCF_031168955.1). Taxonomy (NCBI): domain Eukaryota; kingdom Metazoa; phylum Chordata; class Actinopteri; order Gadiformes; family Gadidae; genus Gadus; species Gadus macrocephalus. The sequence continues at coordinate 17,635,208 of NC_082382.1, forward strand.
GAGCTGCCACCGTGCCGTCAGGCCAGGTAGCGACCTTGAATGGAAGGAGGGTGATTCTCTCCCCCTCTTTTTCTCTCTCGTTCTGTTTCTCTCTCTGTCTCTTTATCACATGCTTTCTTTTTTTTGTCTGTCCCTCTGTCTTTCCTCTTTCCCTTTATCTGTGTCTCTTTCTCTCTATCTCTCTCTCCCTCCCTCTCCCTCCCTCTCTCCCCTCCCCGTTAACATCTCTGTCGCTGAATGCCAGGCCTGCCGCGCCTAGACTCTGGTGTCTGAGCTTTTTGCTTCCTCCCGGTTTTGGGGGGGGGGGGGGGGGGGGAGGGGAGAGAAACAGAAGGGTGTCTGTGTGTGTGCGTGTGTAGAGGGGTGAGGAGGGGGAGCGACGGTATTGGATAGTCTTTCCATTCCTCCGGGCCGCCGTGCCTCCTGACAGCTCTGGGTGATGAATCAGGCGCTGGCTCTTCTCCTCTTCTCTCTGAGAGGGTGCCAGGCACTGAGGGACACGGCTGGCCATATTGTTGGGGACGCAATTAGAAATCCGCCCCCTCCTCCTCCACCCTTCCTCCACCCTTATTCAGCCCAGGCGGGGGTAGGGGGGGGGGGGGCTGGCTGGGTCGCAGCGGTGATCGGGGTGGCTGTGCTCGCCTATGATGGGATCGGCAGGTGAAGGGCGTTGTTGAACCCACCCAGTGGGTCCTGCTGGGGAGACGGGGAGGGACAGAGAGAGCAGGAGGAGAGAGAGAAGGAGGGAGAGAGGGAGCAGGAGGGAGAGAGAGAAGGAGGGAGAGAGGAGCAGGAGGGAGAGAGAGAGAGAGAGGAGAGAGAGAGAGGAGAGAGAGAGGAGAGAGAGAGAGAGAGAGAGAGAGAGAGAGAGAGAGAGAGAGAGAGAGAGAGAGCAGGAGGGAGAGAGAGAGCAGGAGGGAGAGAGAGAAGGAGGGACAGAGAGAGCAGGAGGGAGAGAGAGAAGGAGGGAGAGAGGGAGCAGGAGGGAGAGAGAGAGCGGGAGGGAGAGAGAGAGAGAGAGAGGGAGCGAGAGATAGAGGGAGAGAGGCGGAGGGAGAGAGAAAGAGAGAGAGAGTATGAGGTGTGGACGGGGGAGAATGAAAAGGCGTATGCAGGAATGTATAATTTACATTTGTTGTCGTACAGCCGTGTAGACAAGCGTGCGTTGCTGCAAGGCTGCTCCGCTCCTCCTCTGCGTCTGGTGCTAGTCGGTGGCTTTTATACTATACATACACAAGCACGACAAGCCCACATCTCACAGATGTCTCTCAGTGTGCACCTGCTCCACAACGCTGATCAATGGGATAATAGTGGACAAGCCGGGGCGGAGAGAGGGAGCGCCACTGGGAGGAATAGAGGAAGGAAGTGCATGAAGCGCGGTGTGGTGGGGGTGTTGTGTGTGTGTGTGTGTGTGTGTGTGGGGAGGGGGGGGGGGCGCGGATGCAGAGGATGCAGAAACCTCTGGCTGAGGGGCTGGATCTTGAGCTCGACTTTCGCTCTCTTTCGTTCTCTCGTTCTATTCTTTCTTCTTCCGCCCATCCCCTCCCCCTCCCCCTCCCCGTTCCTCCCTCTCTCGCCCTCCCACTCAGCCCCGCTCGCTCCCTGCTTCCACCTCTCTCTCTCTCTCCTCTCTCTCTCTCTCTCTCTCTCTCTCTCTCTCTCTCTTTCTTTCTCTCTTCAGTATGCTGCCTCTTCTGTAGCTGCTGCCATCCTGCATGTCTGCCTGCCTCTCTCTCTTTCTAACTCTCTCTCTCTATCTCTCTCTCTCTCATTCTCTCTCTCTCTCTCTCTCTCTCTCTCTCTCTCTCTCTCATTCTCTCTCTCCTCTCTCTCTCTCTCTCTCTCTCCTCTCCTCTCTCTCTCTCTCTCTCTCTCTCGCCCTCTCTCTCGCCCTCTCTCTCCCTCTCTCTCATTCCTGCCGTCCTCTCCTCTCCTCTCCTCTCCTCTCTGCTCAGCTGTGGATTATGAAATTTTCAGTAGCTTTGCAGCAGTTTAGTCATGCGTTACTGAGAAGTACTCCTACATACATGGCATTCTCCTGCATGTGTGTTGGAGACGCTTAGAGGCGGAGAAAGGGAGAGCCAAGGACAGAAACAGATGAAAACAAACAAAGCATTTGTATCCGTGTGTTCATATTACAGATCGCATTCTTACTAGCGTTCTGTAATATTGCTGCGTGTGTGTGTTGCCGGGCATGTATGTTGTAGTTTGCCACACGGTGCATGCGTGTGTGTGTTGCCGGCCATGTATGTGTGGATTGCCACACGGTGTGTCTGTGTGTGTGTGTGTGTGTGTGTGTGTGTGTGTGTGTGTGTGTGTGTGGTGTGTGTGTGTGTGTGTGTGTGTGTGTGTGTGTGTGTGTGTGTGTGTGTGTGTGTGTGGTGTGTGTGTGTCTGTGCGTGTGTGTGTGTCTGTGTGTGTGTGTGTCTGTGCGTGTGTGTGTGTGTGTGTGTGTGTGTGTGTGTGTGTGTGTGTGTGTGTGTGTGTGTTTTGGTGCTGGTGGTGTTACATATGCATGTAGCACTCGCAAACCGAAGCTTCATTCAACCGAAATGTCCTGGCATGCTTGGCTTCTCCATATGGCCACTGGGGCGGTTCCAAGCCCTGCCATGCCATGGTGCTGTAGTGCTGGTGACAGCGTGTGTTTGGACACACACACACACACACACACATGCACACACACACACACATGCACACACTCACACACACACAAACACACATGGTATGACAGCCAAGCTTAGGGACCTGCTCCCGTGACCCGTAATATAGACAAGTAGGACAGGGCTTTATCAGATCGTCTGAGCATGACTAACCCATTGCTACTCAACCGGCCTGATGCGAGCGGGCCGTGAGTTTCACTCAAATGAACGTCAAAGCGGGCGGTGGTCATGTGATCTGAGTGTGTGTCTGGGTTGCTAAGCAGCGTGTTTTATTTGGACGGTGTCTCCTGCAAGGAATGCTTTCGTTGACTGGGTTGGGCTGGATTTGGTGGTTTGGTTTGTATCTGTAGATGAGGCTACAGCAGGTGTTCTGCCTCTGCCTGTCTCCTTTGTAGTCACTCCTCATTCATTCCTCGCTGTTATTAAAACCCCCTTTCATTTCCTCTCATGTACTCCGTCTGCCTGCCATCATTTTCGGTCTTCCTCCACCATATTTTTCGCTCTCTCCTTCTCGCACGCTCTTTCCCTCTTTCGCTCTCTCTTTCCCTCTCTCTCCCTCGTTGGCACGCCTTGTCATTTAGTTTATCTTTATGGCTCTTAGCAATGTGGTTTTTCCCATCCTTTTTCTCTACCTCTTTCTCTCTGCCCCCCCCCCCCCCTTCTCTCTCTCTGTGTTTGGAGTCCAGGGCTATCAGCTTTAACTGTTGGGTGGAAGGGTTCTCGGGAGCTTAATGCAGGGGCCAGGAAGGGGAGCCTTGTTAAAAGCACAAGGCTATATCACTTTTGCAAATGCACAGGGAGCATCATTAATCATTCATTCCGATGGCCATGTTTTATTTAAACAATGATGAGGTTTTCTACTGGAAGAGGTATGCAGCTAGACTATCTTGGGGAGCACTCCCCCCCCCCCTCCCCCCTCAGAAGAACCAGCACCACACATGAGAGGCAGATAGAGGGCAGGCACAGAGCAAACTTCCAAAACATGTTCACGGGGCCATCTTAAATGCACCAGTCACTCCCGATGAAGTATCTAAAAACATGTGTGATTGGTTAACAAGGAAACAGGAAACATTGTCCAAGATTGGTTGGTAGCTGCTTCACCATGGAAAAGAGTGTTTGTTCGTTGTTCTTCGATATCTTTGTACTTCTTTCGGTTCTTCTGCAAATTTCTGCGTGTAAAAATGTGTAATATATATGCAAGTGTTTATATTCACTTTTTCAGTGTTTTACGAACGTTTATGCAAAGAATGTTATTGAACTTTAGTACAGAAAACACCAAACATATTATGTTATAATATACTATAACGTATAAATTGTTTGTCGTTTTAAATGATTGGCATATATTATTAGCATATATATATTGTATAAAAAACAACATACAGTGTTACGTAACATAAAAAAACCTAGCAGTGCTTGTATTTAACGATCTACCCTCTCTCTCCTCTCTCCTCTTCTCCTCCTCCCTCCTTCCTCCTCTGCTCTTTTCTCCCCAGACGTTTATAGTGCTAAACCGAGGGAAGACCATCTTCCGGTTTAGTGCCAACCCTGCCTTGTACTTCATAAGTCCTTTAAATTTTGCTAGGCGAATGTCTATTAAAATTTTGATACACTCATATCCTTTTCAAAAAGCCCTCTTTGACCGAGACCGACTCACCAGCTGTTACCTGTGATAACCCTGCAGATTATTTATGATTATAGATGATGATATGGCCCTGCTGCTGTCCTAGCTACTAAAAGTCAGCCGTGTTTGATGTTTATACGTGTTTGAATACATAGGATATTGACGGGTTTTACGCGACGTGTTACGCAAAGTGTTTCCTGCCAGGGCAGTCGCCTGAAAGCCGCCATCAACACGATTGCAGATTGCACAGGCGTGGTAAATGAATTCATACTTAACAGATTGGATCACATTGATTGATATAGCCATGATGCTAGGCTAAAACCCCGGCCTTCCTCAAAGAGCACAGCGGGTAAGCACGGGCCTGGTTTGGATTCTGGCGTTACAAGACAACACACAGAGAAGCCTGGAACCGTTCATTTAATCAGAGAACGATTTCAATTAGATGCACTAAAAGAGATAGATGAATGAACCACTGGGGAGTGATCTGAGGAGGTACTCCCGTGAAGCGTTGACCCATTGATTGACACAACGCAGAACGTGACATTTAAGCGTTTACACAGCGAAGCTCCTCTTTATAACTCTCCTCCATTCTTAGCTCTGTAGCCAATATGCTGTTATTGGTATCAGGATGAGATGTTAAACAGAAGTGCATCCTGACCCTGGACCCCTTGTGTACGCAAGACCCCCCCCCGACCCCTCAGAGGACCTTCGCCTGCCTCTCAGGTGTGGGGTCCAGCCCCAAAGTAGACACTTTTGCATAGAAAAGGCTGTCAGAATGTGCCATGGTTTTCACAGCACTAAGAGTAGAACTGCAAACAGTTCCGCTTAATATATATACTGTTGAAATATTTAACCGGTTAAATAATGGCCTTCGTGTGGCGGCGTTCGACGCGGCCTACAGCCACGTGTTTTAAGTGCTGCCAGTGGGCGTTTCCGTCATCAAATATGACATGCTATCAGCTAGCCACTGGTAAACACAACATGGTACTCTATAGGTGCTGTAGGGAGAAGCAATGGTGGAGTGTATGGGATGAGTGTCAGTATGAATAGACAGTGATGTAGTAAATGTCATCGCCATTTCCGTGTTTTTCCCTTAACTGCCTCCTCACCCTTTTCAGCATGATCATTATGTGTACTATTTTGACCAACTGTATATTCATGACCTTTAGTGACCCTCCCGAGTGGTCAAAACAAGTAGAGTAAGTACACACTTTATATATATTTATCATTATACAGCGCACACTGATTATTTCTTCCTCACTTTGACATGATGGGTTGAACCCTTGCATTTGCCAGAAGTTATTATGAGATTGATATTATTAGATTGAGCTAATGCACACTTTTATCTGACTAGTGCGTTTGACCTCCATTTTTTTGGGACTTTCTGCCAACTAATGAGGGAAGGAAGAAGCTTTTATCCGGCATGGCGTCGGCCTGATTCTGTCTATGCTCTCCTCTTTCAGGTACACATTCACTGGAATTTATACGTTTTGAGTCCCTTGTAAAAATCTGCGCGCGAGGATTCTGTATAGACGGTTTCACGTTCCTCAGAGACCCGTGGAACTGGTTGGATTTCATGGTCATTTCTATGGCGTAAGTATTTCTCTCCTTTCTCTTTATCTTTGTTTCTTTCTATTGTCTTTCTTTCTTTCGCCCTCTCTTTCTTCCTATTTTCTTTGTATTTGCTTTCCTTTTTCTCCGATTTTTTCTTTCTTTGCTTATTTATTTTTTTCCTTCCTTTCTTTCTATTTTTCGGTTTTCTCTTTGTATTTTTCTTTCCTACTATTGTCTTTATATATTTCTTTCCTGATATTGTTCTTGTGTCTTTCATCCTTCTTTATTGTCTTTATATATTTCTTTCCTTCTATTGTCTTTATATATTTCTTTCCTTTTATTGTCTTTTTTTATTTGTGTTGTCTTTGGATCTAGCCTTCTGTCTCTCCTCCTTTTCTTTTCTTTTTCTCTATTGAGCTCTATGTCCTTCTCTGTCTATTTAGGTGTAAACATCTCTCTTTCTCTCTCGGTCTATTAACCGGGGACCCCTCTGGTCTCCCTTTGGGATACATAATGTCCCCAGCCCAGTGACCAGTGTACCTGATCTCTCTCTAATTCCTGCCTATTCTCTCCTCCTTCCTCTCTCTCTCTCTCTCTCTGTTCGAGACCGCAAGAACCAATTTCAAGGCTCAGTATCTCCCTGTTAGTTAAAGCCGCTGTAAGCAGGGATTTAATTGTATTGACCATAATGTATCAAGAAAGTTAGCAGACTCAGCAAAGTTTTACCACTAACATCTGTTTATTTCATCCTGTTTCTTTTCCTATTTACATGGAGAGCTAACATGCAATCTTAGGCCCAAAAATGATGCGCTGTATGCTTATTAGCGTTACTCTTTTCTGTTTTCTAGCCCTGCGTGTGAATAACGAGTTGTTGTAACTTTGGTTTTGACCCCGCAGGTATATAACAGAGTTTGTAAACCTAGGCAATGTCCTCAGCTCTGCGCACGTTCAGGGTGTTGAGGGCATTGAAAACTATTTCTGTTATTCCAGGTAAGACAGGACGGTGGGGGGGTGTATGGGGGGCCGGGTTGGTGTTGGGTGTGCGTCTCTTTCCTTTCCTCTCTCTCTTCTTCTTCTTCTTCTCCCCCCCCCCCCCCTTCCTCAGTGGACAGGCTCTGTGAGTGGTGTCATTCTTCCTGGTCCGGTGGTGTCGTGCTCTTGCGTGTGTGGTTTTTGTCATTGGTGTTTTGTTGTGTGATCCTTCCCCTATTTTCAGATATATAACAGAGTTTGTGGACCTGGGCAATGTATCTGCGCTGAGAACATTCAGAGTTCTCCGAGCATTGAAAACTATCTCTGTCATACCAGGTGAGATTCAGTTTAAACACTAAGGCTGATCCTCTCACCCTTTATTTTTTTTCTACTCACTATTATGATTCTTATTAATATAATTTAAGCTACTAAAAAAATAATTGGAAAACAAACCATTTTTTTGATTTATTTTTCCTCCGAAATTATCAAAAATGGTACTAATACATTTTTTGATAGGCTTTGCAGTCTACTCCAGGGCCCCTTCAGTGTGTTCACTCTCTCCTCTCCCAGCAGTGCTCTGATAACCAGTTTGGTTTCCTTGTTCCTCTTTAGCAGAAGCTCAGAAGCACTCACCGCAGGTTTTTAAATAAGTTAGCACTTTAGCCTAACAGAGCAGCGCTATGGACTGATTGAAGGCTAAATTGTTAGGTCATTCTGAATGGCGTTGGCTCTAAAGCACAAGGACTATTTCAGGCCCATTTGTTACGATATGGAAATGTCATAAAAGTTATGAAAACGCTAAAGAATTCAGATTCTGTGATTGGATTGAAAACAAAGTTGCCGTTAACAGCAGCTTTTGTTTTCTCTCAAAAAAAGCGACACATTTGAGGAGCTTCAGTAGTTAGCTGTGAAATTCAACATGCATTCCCAATCCTAAAGAGAGGAACCCACGTAGACGTCAGCGATGAGATGAGAAATGGCATAGCGTTTAGAGAGAGACCCTACCAAATATACCTCTTTATTTATGCATGAAGACTGCCAAGC
>NC_082382.1:17648058-17679508 GCF_031168955.1 Gadus macrocephalus
GGCTGATCTCTCTCTCTCTCTCTCTCTCTCTCTCTCTCTCTCTCTCTCTCTCTCTCTCTCTCTCTCTCTCTCTCTCTCTCTCTCTCTCTCTCTCTCTCTCTCTCCCTCAGTCACTCTGTCTCTTCTCTCTCTGTCACTCACTGTCTTTCTCAATCTTCCTCTCTCTTTCTCACCCTTTCTCTCTCTCTCCGAGCGAGAGACTGCTGAAGGGGAACGAGTTGAGTTAAAGCTAGGTTGCCATTCCTAAGGCTCAGAACCTATCTTATCCCCTTCTGGGTGAAACGTGTACACCACAATATCTCTTCTTTAATTTCCCCCCGTCCCCGTCCCCATTCATTTATGGGGCATTTTCTTCATATTTTTTTCTCCTTTTTGTCTTTGCTCCTCTTATCCCTATTGGGGAAAAAACTCGGTTCCATGTTGGAGACGGCGAGGAAAGTGGCAGAACGCAGAGTGTTCTCGCGCTGCACCGACTAAAAATAGCGAGAGGTTTCTCATTCGCTTATCCTTTTGGTGACATAAATGGCGTACGGCAGGTGACGGGAACTTCAGCGTTCTGCCATTTTAGCGCACCACTAAAGAAGAAAGGCTTTGTGGAAACAAGGGGCTGTTGAGGGATTAAAATGGCTGATTTGACGTTGATTCGACCGGCCCGTTGTGTCTTGTGTCTTACATCTCGGCCATGAGAAGTTCTGTCACGGTAACACTCAAGGGGAACACATCCATCACGCTATCAGACGTCCAGGTCCCTGACGGACGTGGTTTCTCGCCTCCCTATCAGACGCTGAGGGCCGCAGGGAAGACCTACATGATCTTCTTCGTGCTGGTGATCTTCGTGGGCTCCTTCTACCTGGTCAACCTGATCCTGGCCGTGGTGGCCATGGCCTACGAGGAGCAGAACCAGGCCACCATGGAGGAGGCTCTGCAGAAGGAGGAGGAGTTCAAGAACATGCTGGAGCAGCTCAAGAGGCAGCAGGAGGACGCCCAGGTACGGCCGCCGCCTCCCACACACACCCTCACACCCACACTACGCCCCGTAAACCCACACAGCCTCACTGCACCCACACACCCACACACCCATACTGCAGCCGCAAACCCCTCCTTGCACCTCCTCCTCCACCTCCTACATCCCAGCATGGGTCCTGCTAATCCCAAATCGGTAATTTTTTTTCAACAAACGCCTTAAAAGTGACACATTATACCACCAGGTGTGACTGTGATTAGCCGTTACAAGCCGTTTAAGATTTCGGCCAAGTGGGCCGGTCCACCTAGATGTATGACGGATAGATGAGCAACGTTGACTACGACACAGGTTAGGCTGGTCGACTCATCACTAATCACACTCCCACCTGGTGGTATAATATGTCTCCTTTAATTTTTTTAGACAAAGTCCTTAAACATGCCGGCCCTCTTCAGTTGACCCTCATCTCTGAGACGTATCTCTGCAGTTCACTTGGTTGACATCGTGTCTGTGGCTCCGTGTCTCCCTCGTTCCCCACGTAGAATTGTAATTCAGCACAGCAAGCGCCCTCGTCCGTTAGAGTTTTATTGACCGTAACAAAAACACCCCCTGTCTCCCCCCCCCGCCTGGCGTCGGCAGACCGCTGCCATGGCGACCTCAGCGGGCACGGTGTCGGAGGACGCGGTGGAGGACGACGGCGGCGAGCACATGTCCTGCAGCTCCTCGGACATGTCCAAGCTGAGCTCCAAGAGCGCCAAGGAGCGGCGCAACCGCAAGAAGAAGTGGCGGCAGAAGGAGCAGGACAAGGAGAAGGGCGACAGCGAGAAGTTCGTCAAGTCCGAGTCCGACGACGGCAGCAAGGGGAGGAGCCGCTTCCGTTTCCCCGACAACCGCCTGGGCCGCAAGTCTTCCATCATGAACCAGGTGAGGATGAAAAGGATGCGAGTGTAACCCCCCCCATTGTGAGAATGTCTTCAGCTCGTGATCTGCGTTAAGGGGGTCAGCTGTTAAGAGATATTGCTATTTGTAGCGTAATCAAAATGCTGCTTTATCAAAATGCTGCTTTATTATTTAACAATATTTATTTAACATGAGTACTCTAAAGGGTGTTTTTTATTGAAAACACTGTACGCTCTGAATATGACTTACACTCATTTGTACAAGGCCCTTAAATAGCACTTCTGTTTTGGATAATTTGTGATTTCAGAGGGCGTGTAGAGCACCGGAGTGCGCTGCACAACAGAGTAGTGCATGATACTAGGGGGCTTCTAGGCGGCCTGACAGATGTAGGGGGGCACACATCCGGCCTGTGAATTATTCACAGTGATTACATGAATGTTTCAGGGGAACGGGCTGCAGCTTTGTGTCCAGCCCTGGCGGTGCCGGCTCCTATAGCGCTGGGCTGGTGTTACAGTGCACTGTTTTCACATCGGAAAGAGGACATCGTCTGTCGGTGTTACATAATGAGAGATTCCAATTGGTCGAACTTCATCATCCAAACGGTGGAGAAAATGGCTGTTGTGTTTTACACTCGATTCGATGACTTCCAGTGCAAGTGGCCACCGCTATCCTAGTTCTGTTTATGGGTGGTGTAATATAGAGCTGTGGATACTGTGTACTTACCAGCCACAAAGTCAGAGACTACTAACCTGTGGGGAGCCTCAGCAGAATCAGGAGTAACAGGAACACGTGTGTGCTTGATGAATGTAATCCCAGCCGTCATGTCCCCTTACATTGTGGGGCTGTCCTCTTCCTCCGTGTGTGACCTTGCTGCTGTCAGCCACCAGTGACATCATTATGTATTCACTCTTTATTGAGTCACATGATCACGCTGGCAGAACACGTACCGACTGGAGTAGGGGCCGTGTTACCATACATTTCTTGAATAAATGACAAACACACATACACACACACACACACACACACACACATCGCACAGATGTTGACTTTCACCCTGACCTCCAGAATTGATGACAGTAGAAATGAAGATGCAATCAATGCGACTCAGAAAGCCCCTGGACCACGATGAATCACAATCACCACTGTTCTCCTCCTTACGTCTCCCCTCTTCTCTCCTTTTGCTTTTCTTTTTTTGCTTCTCTGTCCCCCCAACTGCCCTTCTCTTCTCCTTTCCTCACCTTTCCTCCCCTCACTTCTCCTCTCCTCTCCACCCCCCCCATCTCTCCCCTCCCATCTCCTCTCCCCTCCTCTTCCCCCCCCTCCCCTCTTTCCTCCTCTCCACTTCACCTTCCTTCTCCTCGCCCCCCATCTCCCCCACTGTTATCCTCCCTCCCCCTCCCTCCCTCCTCCCTCCCTCCTTCCCTCCCTCTTGACTTTACACATGCCTTCCCCTTGGCTCACATCCACTCACCCCTCCCCCCTCCCCTCTCCCCTCCCCCCCTCCCTTCCTCCCCCTCCCTCCCCTCCCCTCCCCTCCCTCCCCTCCCTCCCCTCCCTCCCTCCCTCCCTCCCTCCCCCCTTCCCTCCCTCCCTCCCCTCCCCTCCCCTCCCCTCCCCTCCCCCCTCCCTCCCCTCCCCTCCCTCCCTTCCCTCCCTCCCCCCGGCCCTCAGTCCCTGCTCAGCATCCCTGGCTCGCCCTTCCTGTCGCGCCACAACAGCAAGAGCAGCATCTTCAGCTTCAAGGGCCGCGGCAAGGACCCCGGCTCGGAGAACGAGTTCGCCGACGACGAGCACAGCACGGTGGAGGAGTGCGAGGAGCGCCGCGGCTCCCTGTTCAGCCCGTACCGCCGCAACAGCTACACGGGCTACCACGGCAAGCGCAACAGCACGGTGGACTGCAACGGCGTGGTGTCGCTGATCGGGCCCGGCGGCCGACTCCTGCCTGAGGTGAAAATAGATAAGGCAGCCTCTGACGACAGTGTAAGGAAGTCACTGAGTAGACCCCGTCTTAGGCATGGCCCCCGTTACTCCCATTTTTGGCGCCCTCCCTCCCTCCTCTTTTCTCTCTTTCTTTCTGTCTACTTTTTCTCTCTCTCTCTCTCTCTCTCTCTCTTGCTACTCTCTCACTCTCAATCTCTCTCTCTCTCTCTCTCTCTCTCTCTCTCTTGCTACTCTCTCTCTCTCAATCTTTCTCTCTCTCCTCTTGGCTCTATTTTTACTTTTTTCTCTATTCTTCCATCTTTGCAAGTCCGTATGTATCTCTTGGCTACGCGCTCGTGCCCCCCCCCCCCCCCCCCCCCCCCCCTTCTACCCCCCCCCCTCCCCATGGCCCTGTAGTGTATGCTGCCCTCTGACACCATAGGCAAAGAATGGAGATATAAACCGAGATATCTTGGTGTCTTATGTATATGATCAGGCAGCACCTTGTCGTGAAGAGGCCACTGCAAACGGGCCTCCCACTGACTTCCGCTATTCACTAGGTGGTTGTAGATATTGATTTGTTGACTGTAATGTATTGATAATGTCTTAGGCAGCTGATGAATTATGAGAACGACATGTGTCTAACTACCTTTGCATTAACGCACTCATACGTGTTATTAACTCTGCTAATCTATAACAATACTATAACTTTACTCCCCTAACATCAAATGCAGAGCATAGCAGATACTGCGTAGACCACTAGGTTAAATGTTCAGGTCTCAAATTGAAAAGGTAGTAGGAAAAACATTGTTCCAAACAAGTCAACAAGTTTGTTATTAATTTTGGTTGCAGTGCTGTCAAACATGATGTGTTGCACTGCCGGTAGCCTTTCGCTCTCCTGTGTGGGCAGAAACACAGAGGTGGAGAAAAGAGAGGGAACTAAAATTGTAGAGGAGCTCATGTGTTTCCCATCCTCTGTGGGAATAAATAAACCAAACCCAACACTCTGTAAGACACACACTCATTGAGCCTCAGCTGCACTTATATTACATCAAGCTTCAGTTCATTTTCTCGCCCTCCAATACGGGGGGCGAGTCGGCAGATTAAGAAAAGGAGGGCTGCTGTCCTTGTCTGTCTCTCCCCTTCTCCGTTTCCCAAATCTCCCCTCAGTCAATCAGAGTGGATCAGCCCTTTTGTATCGACTAGCCTGCATGGTAGACGTAGGCATGATGTAGCGATAGCATTAGTAGCATAAAGGGCAATGATGTCATGTAGTTTGTATTCTCTCCCTCTCTTTGACTTGGTGCATGCACATGCATGATAACTTGAATGATGTTATATACTTGCCCCATATGATCTCTCAACAATGCTCTCTGGATGGTTGCAATATAAGTTGTATGGTTTCCAAAGTTAGGACAGTCGCTTTGGCTTTCAGGTAAAGATAACAACAGCCAGATTCTGGGGAGACACTATTTAATTAAGCAGTTCTTACCTTATATTGCAATGTTAGCAAATATTCCATTGCTGCATGACGGGATTGAACATCCACTCATGCTCAGGCAGTCCCCCCTGCACAGCATCTCAAAAATCTCAAAAATCAGTAAATGTAAACCCTCACATCCAAGACACACATTTCAGAACAGTTTCTAGAGGACGGCTGCCACTTTTGGCCACGCCCTTCGTGATTCTAAACACTGCTAATGATCAAATAGTCAGTCGTCTTCCTTGAAAACCAGCGCTGACATAGTGAAGGACGAAACACGGTCTGCTCTCCTCCAAATGAAAAACAACAACAGCAAACGATCAACCAACCCGTCCTCTTCTGTTGTTGCACTTCCCTCTGCCGGCCACCGGTGGTGCTGTGAGATGGTGATCATGTCCTCTCCGTGGGTGCTTGATTCTTCCTCTCCCCCTGACAGCCGACTACTGAGGTTGAGGTGAAGAAGAAGCTGTCGGGCTCCCTGATGGTGTCTGTGGACCAGCTTAATACCTCCTTTGGGCGGAAAGAGCGGGCAAACAGTGTTATGAGCGTCATCACCAACACACTAGTGGAGGGTACTGCCACCTTAACCCAGCCTATTTAACCTTCTCATCATTCAAACTGACACTCCTTTCTCATTTGGTTGATTTTTAGATCTGACATGTATTTCCTGCTTATCTGCTTTGCATTATCCAACAGTACCAGATACATACAACGCATACAGTCTACTTTTATTTTTTCCATTTTTCGACTTACCCTTGTGCATGCCGGTTATGTTTTCATTTTGCCTGGTGTGTGTTTTTTTTCCCGCTGCTGTCGGGGGTCTCTGTTTGTTCACGTGTGAATCGGTGCGCTGTTGTCTCCAGAGCTGGAGGAGTCCCAGAGAAGTTGTCCGCCCTGCTGGTATAAGTTTTCTAACACCTTCCTGATCTGGGAGTGCTCCCCCGCTTGGCTGAAGATCAAGGAGATCGTCAACCTCATCGTCATGGACCCCTTCGTGGACCTGGCCATCACCATCTGCATCGTGCTCAACACGCTGTTCATGGCCATGGAGCACTACCCCATGACCCCCCAGTTTGAGGGGGTGCTGTCTGTCGGCAATCTGGTGAGTCAGCGGCGGGATACCAAAGAGAGAAGATCCAACCGGTGTCGTGGTGTTTTCTGTGTTTTTCTGTGTTTTTCGGTGTTATTGGTGTTTCTGTGTGTTTCATCTCCTCCTCTTCCTCTTCCTCCTCCTCCTCTTCCTCCCCGCGCCGCCGCCGCCCGGGGAAAGTGTGTGGATTAAAAATAGAGTGTGTCTTCTCTGGGAGTAGGTCGACATCGTCGACTCATCTCCTCGCACCTCCTCTTCCTCCTCTGCTCTCCTCCAGCTGTGAGGGAAGAAGGGCTTATTTTTGGCCGCGTAATTGGCGGGTCCTTTGTTGTCGATAAAAAAAAAAGTATGTCGGCGCCAGACGGCCCGCACGCACGCCCACGGTAACTCTGCTGTTTTCTGTCCCCTCTTGGTAGGGCGGCCCCTTTGGCGCTACCGCCCCCTCCGCCGGCCGGCCGACCCACGGCCGTTAATATTTCATAGGTCCCGGGCTGGACAGGGACCCTCTAAGGGGAGGATTTAGGCACGGCTCGGATGACTCCGCCCTGGCCACGGCCGCCATTAGTAAATCAGGGCCGTCCGCTTCGACAGAACCGTAAATCTTCCCACGCGCTGCGCTGATGCTTTCAGCGGGGACCAGCAAAGCAGTGGAGATTAGACGCCGACAATGGAAGAGCAGACGAGAGATTCTAGATACAAGCAGATGGATTGTGTACATACACAGAGCCACTACCCTTCACCTGCCATCCGTGATTATGTCTGTGTGCACGTGTGTCCGTGTGTGTGCATATGTGTTGGTGTGTGTGTTCTGTGCTGCTTCAGAATGAAAAGTCCATACACACGATCACACGATAATTTATTACAGGTGGAACATTTTCTAGGTCACCTTGATGCAATATGAGTCATCGTCTGAGTTCTGGTACCCTCCACACATCCCAGACACACCCACTTGAGACACTCACACCCCCGCGCGCACACTCACACCGTCATAAACATGCACGTCACCAGCAAGTCCCATGGCACCACGGTGTGAGCTCCAGTGATCGTGAATGACCTTCAGCGATTCATTAGAGCTGTGACAAGCACCAGGCTTCCCTTAGACAGGGACAGCTGCGCGTGTGTGTGTGTGTGTGCGTGAGTGTGCGTCCTCGCAAACATGCACACAGACACAGATAATGCATCACGGAAAATACTGTATGAATTACAATTATGGTTTAATAATAGATGCATACATCGGGGGAATTTCGCTGAATGATATTATGGTATGGAATTTCGCACGAAAAAGTAACGTTCACAGTAAATGAGACTGAAAATCATTGTGAGATGAACAAGATGCACAAATCTTATTTAAAAATTATTATTATTATTATTATTATTATTATTATTATTATTATTATTATTATTATTATTATTTTATCCTTTATTTAACCAGGTTAGTCTCATTGAGATTCAAATCTATTTTACAAGAGAGACCTGCTCAAGATGGACAGCAGTACACTACAAAATAAGTGAACACAGAGCAATGGCGCCGAACCAGGGTGTGGTCGTCATGGTTGTTGAGCCTTTGTCTGCTTGGTCTGGCCCCACTACCAGGTGTTCACCGGGATCTTTGCAGTGGAAATGTTTGCCAAGCTGGTGGCCATGGACCCCTACTACTACTTCCAGGAGGGCTGGAACTGTTTCGACGGCTTCATCGTGACGCTGAGTCTGGTGGAGCTGGCCCTGGCGGACGTAGAGGGCCTTTCGGTGCTGCGCTCCTTCCGATTGGTGGGTCATCCAGGAGCACATGGGCCAATGCTACTGCTGCTGCTACTGTTACTGTTACTGTTACTGTTACTGTTACTGCTGCTGCTGCTGCTGCTGCTGCTGCTGCTGCTGCTGCTGCTGCTGCCGCTACCGCTAATGTTACTGCTACTGTTACTGCTACTGCTACTGCTGCTGCTGCTACTGCTACTGCTACTGCTGCTGCTGCTGCTGCTGCTGCTGCCGCTACCGCTACCGCTACCGTTACCGCTACCGCTACCGCTGCCGCTGCTGCTGTTACTGTTACTGTTACTGCTACTACTGCTGCTGCTGCTGCTGCTGCTGCTGCTGCTGCTACTGTTACTGCTGCTGCTACTGTTACTGCTACTATAGAGTGAATATGAGAAATAATATAAGAACGTTATAAGGGCATTAGCATCATTTGCACACCTTTGAAACATTTGACACCTTTCCAGAAGACACATGTCAGGATGTATGAGCTTGCATATAAATATAAAATGAAACGCTATAAAGTTTTTTCAAATGCACATTGGAACTGTATTATGTATGATGACGTCTTAAGATAACTGCTAACCTGAGACTCCTTTTGGTTATCAGGATTTCACTACAAATCCGACGACAAGAGTGCCAGCTGTGATCAGAGTACAAAGGTTCTGTTCGCTAAACGACCAATCCTCCCTCTCCCCTCCCTCCCTCCCTCTCCCCTCCCTCCCTCCCTCCCCCCTCCCTCCCTCCCCTCTCCCTCCTCATCGCCTCCGCCTCCACAGCTGCGAGTCTTCAAGCTGGCCAAGTCGTGGCCCACCCTCAACATGCTGATCAAGATCATCGGCAACTCGGTGGGCGCCCTGGGGAACCTGACCCTGGTGCTGGCCATCATCGTCTTCATCTTCGCCGTGGTGGGCATGCAGCTCTTCGGCAAGAGCTACAAGGACTGCGTGTGCAAGATCGCCGTGGACTGCAAGCTGCCGCGCTGGCACATGAACGACTTCTTCCACTCGTTCCTCATCGTGTTCCGCGTGCTGTGCGGCGAGTGGATCGAGACCATGTGGGACTGCATGGAGGTGGCCGGTCAGGGCATGTGCCTCATCGTCTTCATGATGGTCATGGTCATCGGCAACCTGGTGGTGAGTGTCACTGTGCCCCCCCCTCACACCCCGCCGGGGTTCGGAAATACAACCGCCGTCTCATTTCTGGGTGGACCTCCCAACATGATAATAATAATTAGTTTAATATAGCGCCGTTCTCACACCCAAGTCACTCCGGTCGCTTTGCACGCACACGGAGCAAAAAACACAGCAAAACAAACAAAACAAAACCAGTGAACATGATTGTTTGAGGGGCACAAGGAGGATTACCGAGTTTCTAGTATCATGTAGTTGATTGTGGGAATCTTCACAACGGTCTGCTCTTCCTTATCTCCTGAAAATTGACCAATCTTATTTTTTAAATAAGAATTAATTAATTGATGAATTATTGGTTGTAAGTCGAAAATCAACTGAAATGAATGAAATAAGGTCATTTTCCCCCTCACACAACTTTTTTCCTCATTTAGTGTTTACTCCCATCAGTGGCCATGCCTCAGGTTTACTGACCCTCTCTCATGAACGCTGCCCCCCCTCACCCCCTCCCCGTGTCCCCTCTCCCCCCCCCGCCAGGTTCTGAACCTCTTCCTTGCCTTGCTGCTGAGCTCGTTCAGCGCCGACAACCTGGCGGCGACGGACGACGACGGCGAGCTCAACAACCTGCAGATCTCGGTGATCCGCATCAAGAAGGGCATCGCCTGGTTCAAGGCCAAGGTGCGCGTGCTCATGGCCAGCCTGCTGAAGAAGCCCCTGCAGACGGACGAGCAGAAGCCCCTGGATGACATGTACGACAAGAAGCTCAACTGCATCGCCAACCACACCGGCGTGGACATCAACCGCGAGCTAGACTACGTCAAGAACGGCAACGGCACCACCAGCGGCATCGGCAGCAGCGTGGGCAAGTACATGATCGACGAGGACCACATGTCCTTCATCCACAACCCCAACCTCACCGTGTGTGTGCCCATCGCCGTGGGAGAGTCGGACTTCGAGAACCTCAACACGGAGGACTTCAGCAGCGAGTCGGAGAACGAAAACAGCAAAGAGGTCGGTTTGAGAATGGAGATGACTCTGGGGTCGTTTTATAGTTTGCCTGGTTCGCCGTTGACCTAGGGGATTGTTGTTGTTTGCAGTATGAGATGAGTTAGCGTGACAGCATATGGAGGTTGTTGTGGTTGCTGTTGTTGTTATGTTACACTACTATAAGCTTCTTGTGCCAGCTGCAATGTGTAGACCCATTTACACACACACTTACACACACACATGCCCACTTACACAGACACACACACACACACACGGTAACTTCATTACATGATAGACTCATCTAGGATGGAAGTAGCTGGCTGAGACGGTTGCTTAAGTGGCTATCTGCCAACCTTGTTCTTTCTGACCCTATCAGAGACACTCAGAGAGCCAGAGATGCTCTGCTATTTGATGATAGGTTCTTCTTGGGCTTGAGGTTCACATCAATGTTGTAACTTGTGCTCGGGATTCTAAATGCAATTATTAGGTTCTCACTCCTAAGAGTTTTCCACCGATTTTTTAAATCGTGGATTAACAAAGATTCATAGCGAGTGAGGATGCCAAACATGATATTATATAACATCACATGAGCTTTATGGACATTAGATTAATCAGATTGCACTCATTATAGTGTACATTTGAGAGGTTTGGGAAAATGTAACTACCCCCTCCTTTAAACGAAGCCCATTAGGAGATGGGCATTTTGAAGCAGACTTTTAAAGCATGTTGGTGTGTATTCTGTATGTGTGTGTGTCTGTGTCTGTGTATTTTGCTCTGGGCTCTTTGGCTTTTCGGTTGGATGCATTCATTTACGTGTGTCTGTGTGTTCATGTGTGTGAACGCCATCAGATGGACGACACCAGTTCGTCGGAGGGCAGCACCATCGACATCAAGCCAGATGTTGTGGAGGAGGTTGTGGTGGAGACTGTGGAGGAGTACTTGGATCCAGATGCCTGTTGGACAGATGGTAGGAGGAACTAGGAAGCATGACTCCTTTAACCTCAATTACGTTCACCACACAGCACAATATAGCCCCTCAGGGTTCACACACACACACACACACACACACACACACACACACACACACACACACACACACACACACACACACACACACACACACACACACACACACACACACACACACACACACACACACACACATACACACAATTAAATTACATACAGACATACATTAAGAGTAATGTATGTCTATCTGTGTGTGTGTGTGTGTGTGTGTGTGTGTGTGTGTGTGTGTGTGTGTGTGTGTGTGTGTGTGTGTGTGTGTGTGTGTGGGATGGGGGTGTGGGTGTCTGTGTCTGTGTATACCCTACTATATGTGTGTATGTGTATTTAACATGTCTCCCTCCTCAGCTTGCGTGGCGAAGTACAAGTGCTGTGACGTGCCCATCACCCACGGGTGGGGCAAGCCCTGGTGGTTCCTGAGGAAGACCTGCTACCTGATCGTGGAGCACAACTGGTTCGAGACCCTCATCATCTTCATGATCCTGCTCAGCAGTGGAGCCCTGGTGAGAGAGACACGTCCACACAGCTCAACACAAGATTTGTGTTCACGTCTTTTGGATTTTCTTTTTATAATCATATTAACACACATTTCTCAGTGTTGTTATATTATGATAATAAATGATGACGTTGAATCCTCGTATCAGAAAACATGAAATCCAGTTGAGCTGTGTGTTTTCACATTAACGGGTGAGAATGGGTATATCACGATTATATACTGAGAGTGTGTGTTATATACGGCTAGGTATCTCAGCAGTATTCAATATGTGATGAAAACATGACTCTCAATAAACGTCCCTTTGTGGCTGAAATTAAACGGGCTGGTCTGTGCTGCGATAAATTGCCCCTCTGAGGCCCTGTGCAGTCTGGTGGGGGTGGGTGGGGGGGGGGGGGGGGATGGGTGGGCTGGCAGGATCAGTGCTTGGTGATTAATGGACTCAACCATTTATCAAAACGGGGGTGGGGGGATCTTTCTATTCCTGGTGATACAGAGAGCCGTATTGGCACGTCGAATGCTACTAAAGTAAGAATGTGTCGTGCCTTGGCTGTTCACAAAGATATTAATCAAGCTGTGTGCGTGTGTCGTAGTGTGCGTAGGAGTGTGTCAGTTTGTGTGTGCGTGTGTGAGTGTGTGCGTGAGTTTGTGCTTGTGTGGTTGCTGCAAATCATTGCTAGTAATCAGCACCCAATTGATCTGTATCGCTGCACACGTGTCATTCAGTTGAAATGTAAATCATCAGCCTGCTACGCACGTGCCCACCTAACCGACGCACGCCTGCCTCCCCCCGTCCCAGGCCTTCGAGGACGTGTACATCGAGCAAAGGAAGACCATCCGGATCGTTCTGGAGTACGCGGACAGGGTGTTCACCTACATCTTCATCCTGGAGATGCTGCTGAAGTGGGTGGCCTACGGGTTTGTCAAGTACTTCACCAACGCCTGGTGTTGGTTGGACTTCTTCATTGTGGATGTAAGTGCAGCTCCTTTGTCCCTCGGTGTTGTGTGTGGCGTAGTGTAGACAGTGAGAGGGATCCTTAGTCCTGGCCTAACCACACCCTGGTCCAAAAGCAACACAATAGACCCATCTGTCTGTATCCACTTGTCTATCTGTCCGTCTCTTTGTCCTCCTATCTGGCTCTCTGTCTCTCTGTCTGTCTGTCTGTCTGTCTGTCTGTCTGTCTGTCTGTCTGTCTGTCTGTCTCTGTCTGTCTGTCTGTCTGTCTGTCTGTCTGTCTGTCTGTCTGTCTGTCTGTCTGTCTGTCTGTCTGTCTGTCTGTCTGTCTGTCTGTCTGTCTGTCTGTCTGTCTGTCTGTCTGTCTGTCTGTCTGTCTGTCTCTGTCTGTCTGTCTGTCTGTCAGTTTCTTCGTCTGTCTGTCTCTTCATTTATCAACCTTGTATCATTTGTAAATCGGTCCATCTGTGAGTCTGACTGCTTGTCTGCCCTTTTCTGTCTTTTTTTCTGTATTTTTACTTCACGAAAACATTGTGGAGCGTACATCTCTGTCTATAAATCCAATTTCCTCTGTAGTTGCCCCTTGGGTGTGGTTAGAGAGAGACAGATCAGAACAGTGCCAGCAAATCAGAACAGCTAAACGAATGGACTGCGTCGGGGTCAGCAGACGTGGTGGTAGACGCAGGTATTTAAGGCTCCTGTCTTGAAGACCAAACAGATCGACTTGCCTTTACAAAGGCCGCTGGAGCCTGTCGACCTGAAGGGCCTCCGCCACGTCTGTGATCAACTTTCACAGTTCATCCACAGTTGAAACAGGAAACCTTATACCTTATACTACTAAGTCTGAGATGCCTCAATATGAACAGTAATTTCCTGCTTGTGAACCCAGCAATGCTCCGTTTTCAATGTAAAACCACAAGCAAGGAACGGCCAAGTCAGACCCCTGCCCCCCCCCTCCACCCCCATCCCCGACTATTGTATTACCACTGAGGGTAAAACAAGCGATTCAAATTTGAACCCAGGGCTGTGTTGCCCATGCATCAAATTAGAATTGGCCAATCAATAACCAGGCTTATTGATGTCTGAAACATTTTCGAGGCATTCTCAGCACTACTATCAGACGATGTGGGAAAGTGTTGCTGTGTGAAGCCGTCTACTGCCCTGTGTGTGTTTTTAAACTGTCACACCGTGCCTTGTGTCCTCTCTCTCTCTCCATGTACTTTCTCTGATCCTTGTGTACGGAAAATCACACCCAGGGACATTCTTCCTGCTGTCCTCAGGCCTCGTTAGACTTAAAGGAAAACTGACAACATGAAAATATTAATTACAATTTTACTCTTAACGTAAGGATACTCTTATAAGACAGAAGAAAGGACCAAAGTCCAATCTCTTTCTGTTTGTCTTTGTCAAGGTCCTTTAGGACCATTTTAGGCTTGATGGATCTGGGTCAACATCTAAGATCTAAGGTCACGAGCGGATGGTGGAAGAATTTCCCTGAGTTGATGCCTTGTCCTTGAACTAATCTCCTTTCTGCAGCATCCGACTCCTCAGGCAGATAGCTGTGAATGGACCCCCTGCCCAGTGGCCTGTGAGGGTCGTGTTGATGCGCTACGAGATTCACTGTGCTTAGTATGTACAGGTCTGCAGTTGTTTGGAGCCTTGATTCAAAAACGGGAATAGTAATATATTACACTACGTTCAGCCTGTAGTCTCTGAACAAGATTGAGCTTGTTAAATATCTAACAAGCTGAATCCATCCTGTTAATTTACTGTTTTCAATTTGGGTTTCACAAGGTTGATAGAAAAGGGTCCTAGTGAGCCATATTGTACTGGTCCATCTTATCTTCCAAAATGGCTGACTGAAGTATGGAGTATGTCATCCCCAGGCCTATTACTGCACCCCTCCCCCCCCCAACACCCCACACATGCACCTGCACAACAAGCCTAAAGCTCATACCAGTGACCAAGTCACTCACTGCTGTCGGCTGACGTTGTGGAATCTCGTGGGAAAGCGCATTGCGTTTCTGTACTCTCCCCAAACAGTGAATGACCCTCTTCCTCCCTACCCCGTCCCCTTTCTCATTCCTTGTTGAAAGTGGAACCTGAGGAATGTGGTTTTAATGTGCTGAGATGTAATGATGGTGGGTGACATGCGGCCTTCGGTAAGTATGGTCTTCACGAGGGCTCCCCCTAAAAAAAAATCCCCCCCTCTGAAAGATGTGTTGGTTGAGTCCGGGTTGTGTCGTGGCCTGCCTGTGCCCCTTCTGTCCTTGTTCTGTCGTGGGGTGAAACCATGTGTGTGGATTCCGAAGGGGGGGAGGGCACCATCATTCAACCAGCGTTTTCCCTCTTTGTGTGATGTTTTCCCGCTCATACTTCTTGTTTATTTGTATATTTGTGTTAGGAATATTATTTTTATTTTTTCGTGATCTTCATAACAAAATGTTGTTCTGTGATCTATATGGCAACCTATGACCACATATATTGCCATATACATCTTAAATATGCAAATTACACATTTATTGTATGTTTCATTATTTTGAATAGTTATATCAGATCTTGTTTTGGCTAGAGTAATCAAACCATTTTACTTGTATGATAAATTCTTGTTGTTGAAAACATAAGGAAAAAAGTAATCATGACAAAGCTATCGTAAAACAACTACCACGGTATTTCTAACTATGATGTAAGAACTACCGTCCTTCATTCATTCCTATCTTTTTTTCACTCAGATTATCGCATTGTTTTGTTTTGTGTTCTTTTTCTGGTTTTTTACTTTAACCTTTGATTTAGTTCTGTTTCTGTTTGGGTTTTTGTGGCGTCGCCGTCATGGGATCACAGCCCCAGACGTCATTGACCTTGCAGAGCTCTGTGAGCCGGACCATGAGGCCACTGAGGCCCCTACCACACAGAGGGGGGCCCCCGGGGGCAGGCTCCCCTAATGGGGGGGCAATCTCCAAAGGGTCAGGCTAAAGGTGACAATTACCTTCACCCCTCACCCCATCCCAACTCCCATATACTTTACTGCAGCTGAGGGCAAAATCCTTATTTTACGTCCTCCCTGTCGTGCTGGTCAACCACCTCGCCCTCCATCCTCCAAGAACTATACAGAGATGTACATCTCTATCTAACGCACAGGAGTTCATGGATAGTATACGATAAGACTAAGTCAACCGTCAAATCCATGTACATATACTTCTTCCAAAGCCAGTCTGACACGAGGTTCGAAGCGTTTGACTTCACAATGGGACCACTGAAAATAAGGCTTTTGTTGTCGTTGCTGACACTGTGATGCTGGTCAAAATTAAGATTTTGCCTGTTCCTCCCTCTGTGACTATGGTAAGCTTTGAATGTTGTGTATCCATTGCGGTGAGATTGACCAGTAAGTGTCAGTGGCTGGTTAGAGGTGCTTTTACGTGTGTTATCTGTTTTAATTATACCTTGTACTGAGGACCCGATGCTCCCCCTTCTACAGTACAGACAGGCTCACGGCCGGTGTAGTGAAAATGGAACAAGAATGGTTGAATCTAGACACAAGGTGGTGATTCATTAACTGTGAATGGTGATTCATCTTCATTCCAATCTGGGCCATTTCAGCTGCATCTTTAATGAGTAGAACCAAGCCAAGGGAGAGCATTCATTGTTAGCTTGTTAGCATAGCCACTCCTCTGCCGCTGTAAACCTTTTCATGATTCAAACCCCAGAAGACCTATGAAGGATTATATGGATAATACGTTTAACTCGTTTGTAAATGAACACACACAATTTGGGATTATTTGGCAGCTTTTGAGATCAGACCAGGTTTTAGTCCACAGTACTGTAGTAGAGTAGAGTCACTATAGTCTGAGGAGCCATCCAAAAGCTAGCTTGGCAAACCTTGTCATTTCTACCACCCAGTTGTTCGAATCAGAGCTGAAACCGGGCTTTACTTACACTTGGACCCTACATTCTTACGGCAAACTTTAAATGGATAGCAGGACGCAATCCAGCCCCTTCATCCATCTCTGAGGTGGCTAACAGCCGTCTCCTGCTTATCGGACATGGCTCCATTACCGCCAGTGAGTCAGAGACAGACCTTGACTGGGTGAGTCACTCCCATGGTGAGCCATCGAGGGGACGCTGAGTGCCGCTCATCGATCACACCTCAGCCCTCGTACTTTGAACCTCCTTGTCAACTGTGAAGCAATAATAATGTAACTCTCAGCTAGAAAGCCCCACAATATACCAAAACAAACTAGGCCCGGTGCTATTCCTGATTTGAACATGGTTGTTTAGCAGCCTTGGCCGTCATAGCACACTCCTCATACTAATGGCTGTCATAAGTGCTAGGGGTAGCACCGGTTCCTACAAAATGGAGTGCTGTTGTTACTGTTTACTGTGTGTGTACTGTACAACTGTGTGTGACCTGTCCTTGACTTGAGTGCTGTTCCATCCTTCCACTGGAGTCCAGTATCCATATAAGTCGTTGGTTTATCCTGTCCTCCCTCCCTGTTTATGAATACCTTTTAAATGGTTTTGCTTTTGTTACCGTGGCTCCTCCGCTTGATTCCAAGTGCTGTGTGATTCTATAATGTGTCAAACAAAACATGAAAAACAAAGAAGGTAGAATGATGTGTTCATGTTTACCTGTACTCTTTCTCTTAGGTTCCATTAGTTTGTCTGTCTTAAATTGTTTGGGATTTAATGCCTCAAGCCGGGGGCCACACGGAGAGACAGAGTTTGAGGGGCAAGGGTAAGGCTCTCAAGTCTGTTGGGTTTTTATTAACTTCTCCAGGGTAACATCTCTCCTCCAACCCCTCCCACAACTCCTCCTCTTCCTCCCAAGCTCCGCCAGTCCCCCTTTGTCCGTGTGATGTACTAAGAATACGAGTAGCAAACTTCTCTGCCTAATTTATCATCTGTTTGTGTTTTATCTCTCTATCTATCTATCCCTTGTTCTATCTCTCTCTCTTTCTCTCCCTCTCCACCGCCAAGTTTCTTTGCAGGTATCAAAGGACTTTTCACGTCTGGTCTGTCCCTAATTAACCGACAAACACTCCCCATCTCCGACTGCTAACACAAACAAGAAAAACCCGGACACACCTAAAACCTATACTAAACACCTTTTTCCTCAATGTATATCCATGTATAAATCCCATATTATACATGGGTATACATAGGTGTGTGTGTGTGTGTGTGTGTGTGTGTGTGTGTGTGTGTGTGTGTGTGTGTGCGTGCGTGTGTGTAGGCCTACCTGTGTGTTTGTGTATGGGCAGCAAGTCACTGCCCATGCCAGGGGAGCCACCGTCTCTCTCTTCCCTAGTGAATAATATTCTCTTATCCTCTAACGGCTTGGAACCTCTTTTGCTTCTCTCTGTTTTTGTATAGGTGTCTATAGTCAGCCTTGTAGCTAATGCGCTGGGCTACTCCGATCTAGGGCCCATTAAATCACTCAGGACACTAAGGGCCTTGAGACCCCTCAGAGCCTTGTCACGTTTTGAAGGGATGAGGGTAAGATCCAAACCTAAGCAGCTGAACCTTCCGCATGCCCATCATACAGTTTAAAGCATGCTAGAACTGATTTGTGTAGAAACCCAAGCAGAACCAAATACAAAGTCGCCCACATCATTGTTTGGGTGGGGGCGGGGGGTTTGGCAGAGAAAAGAAACGAGAACGGAAAATTCCAGAGACAGGAAGTCATCTTTCAAACCAGATCATTTGCCCATGCCTCTCGACATTCCTAAAGAAATCACAAAACCGTCATGATGCAGCTGTGATATTGAATAATGCCATTTTGGTTGCCAGCCACTTTATCAATTGAAAAAATAGAATTGACAGATAATCAACCCAAGATATACAAAGCTGCCTCATCAGATATTAAGAACCTAGATTTGTTTTCTATGTAACTTTTTATTTGAGATTTTTTAATTGGCAAAAGTTGGTTACTGCAACGTGGTTTATGCTAAGAAAGACTGACTCGAATGTCATAGAGCATTGAAACAACTTCCGGTCAGTTCTGTACAGCTGCTTTTAAATGAGAGCCCCACCTACCCCTTCACATGCCCCCTGCTCCCCCATCGCTCTCCCCCCTCACACCATCTTCCAATGCCTCTAGCACAGAGAACAACCAGCAGGTACCACGGAACCACACCGCTCACCAGTCACACCAAAACTCTGCAGAATCAACATCCAGCATGTCTCCACGGCAGCGACTGTCAGATTGATGATTGATCCTCAGTGTGACTGGTGGCAGCGAGAGATTGTGTCTGGTTGTTCTCACCTTAGTCTCTCTTTCTCTCCTCCTATCTCATATCATTTAACCCCACACTCTTCAACTTCAACCCTCCGACACTTTCCCTCATACCCTCCCTCTCGCTCTCTCTTTCTCTCTCTCCTCCCCCCCCCAATGCCTCCACTAGTACTCAATCCATCCTGACTCTGCCGGGAAAGAGAGTGTCTAGGGTGAATCTGCATCAGGGGCTTCTGACAGAAACCACACAATACACAGTGCTGTGGGTTTGGTTTTGGAGGAACATATTTGCTAAGCTTCTGCTGAAGGACCCGTGCTTGGGTGTGTGAAACCTTATTTGAGCGACTGACTCTGGGTCCTATTCATTATAGCAGAGAGTTGAAAAAACTCATCTCATTATTTGAGCATGGGGAACACTGTCCAAGCAGGCGGGAACAGCGCTCTAAAAATAATGTACTGTGCTTGGCTCAGAAGCAGAAGCTTAGGAAATATAATAGGCTGCCATTTCACACGGTAGGCTGGCCTTTCTGGTCTCATGTCACTACACCCTGTGGTGCTCACAGCCGGTCCTGGCTCCCTGCTGCCTTCCACTCCCACGGGAAACTGGGAGGC
This sequence comes from Gadus macrocephalus, assembly GCF_031168955.1. Taxonomy (NCBI): domain Eukaryota; kingdom Metazoa; phylum Chordata; class Actinopteri; order Gadiformes; family Gadidae; genus Gadus; species Gadus macrocephalus. Next base: position 17,667,597 of record NC_082382.1, read on the forward strand.
AACCAAGGGCCGGTGGGGCTCTGCTGTCCTGACCCCACGATGGCTTGTAGCTTAGCTAGCGCAGCGACATTTAGGGATTTGTTACTGTTTGAAAAACTACGTCCAAAAAATGACCAGCAGGTGAAGAATGTCGAGTCAAGTGCTTTAACATCCTTGAGATTCAATGGTTCGCTGGATGTCAATTTGAAACTTAAATCGGACTTGTATTCAGTGGCTATAATGGCAAATTTACAAACTTATTGCCAATATGATCAAGGAACATTCTGCCACCAAACCCCATTTTGCAGAGGTGGATAGCGTTTTCCTTCAGCCTTTATCATTACGTTAAACAAATCTGAAATTATGCCGTGATTATGAAGCATAAAAAGTACTTGACTGGTCAAAACAACAAAGTTACCTTTGGGGATGTCCATTACTGTACATCTAATGGTATGGGACAAACCAGTACCTCTAGGAATTAGGTTATTCATTGGGTGCATGTGGTATAGCAGGTGAAGGTGCCCCAGTCATTCAAGATTAATTAAAAGGAGAAATTAGAATCTTGTCGTACCATTTTACATACAGCTATGTTCATCGATTTAACTAGCCATTCGGTTTTAACAGATGATGAAAGATAATGGAACAAAACAATAAATAAATATTTAGGGAAATGCTTGAATAGAGTGAGGACATGTCATTACATTTTTACTTGCGTTGTATGGCATGATTATACACTGAGGCCCATGTGACTCAATGACAGTGATACAGGGGAACCAGCTGGTCATTTTATGCTCAGTTCTGCTTCCTCTTAATGTACCTTTCAGGAAATGGTCAACAGCCATTCATCCATTAAATATTTGAGACATTTGTAATACTCTGTTGTCTGTTCAACCTTACACAGATAAATAAGAAGATAAAGACCGTAATACCGGGCAACATTGTCTGGTCGATTTTAATCAATTCCAACACTTATATAAGCCGCACAGATGTGCCATTGATGGCGTATCAAACTCAACCATTAGCTATTTACTTCTTTCCTCTGATTTCCCTATCTATCTATTTACAAGCAGTTCTTGGGGTTGCACAATGCAATGATACATGCATGTAATATCTGATTAAGCACTTGTTAAAGCCATTTTCCCTCTTTTCTACGAATGCAAAATCCAAATTGGAATGCATCTTTTAGATAAGAAACCTATTGTCTTACAGCAAGCAGTCAATTCTCTCCGCCTATGCTGATTAAATATCCTACACAGTACAGCACAGAATAACATAACGGTTAACTACCATCAAGTATATTCTGCTGCGCTGTTTAGTTCTGAAGTTGTTTGCCATAGTCAGAACAAGCAATAACCCCCTGCCCCCACCTTGATTACAGTTCTTCTTAATATTCTCTACACAGCAGTCACTATGTTCTAATGCCTACATGCCACACTCACTACAGTGGTTCCAACAGGATTTGTGTGCTACTCCCCGAGAGCTTTGCTGTGCACGAGCTGAGAGAATCCTGTGCAGGGCACCCCCAGACCATTGTGTGTAGTCTGCGTAAAAAGAGGAGGGAAAATGGCTCCACAATGTAGTCTGCAGCAGCAGAACAGACGTGCATGCTCCGCTGCCTGCCTGTGAGCGGCTGGCCCGGCCTGCATTACCCCAGTGCTGAGCGGTCCAAACAGAGCTGACCAGCACCGGGATAGCTAAGGTCTAGGGTGGGTGGATCATCATAGCCGTGTGGGGTGATGTATCCTGATGTAGTCTGTTGTATTGATTTTGTTTTATTCTGGGGGATGATTGTATTGGGATTAGTGTAATAATTTTACCCAGGGGCTGGGTAAATGGACACTGCATACTGCTATGGATATACTTAAACAAACGTGTGTTCATGTAAATATAGTGTGTGTGTGTGTGTGTGTGTGTGTGTGTGTGTGCGTGTGTGTGTGTGTGTGTGTGTGTGTGTGTGTGTGTGTGTGTGTGTGTGTGTGTGTGTGTGTGTGTGTGTGTGTGTGTGTGTGTGTGTGTGTGTGTGTGTGTGTGTGTGTGTGTGTGTGTGTGTGTGTGAGTGTGTCAGAAAGAGTGTGAAAGACAGAGAGAGAGAGAGCCCATGTATGTGCTCGCGTACATACATACCGCTTGAGTATCCCGGCTCGGCCGCATACCCGGTGTGCGCGTGTCTGTGTGTATCTGAGTGTGTGTGTACGTGAGCATGCATGCTAATGCGTGAGTATTCCCGAGGCCCATCCAGCCACATGCTTAATCAGATCAAAGAGCGTCTTAGAGTCACATCAGTGCTGCTCTAATTAGAACGGGACTGATGAAGATCTCTTATCTTAGCTTCCACGCTCGGCCTTGTACTGGTACAGAGTCAACCAGCTCAATACGGCCTCACAGAGTCTAAATTGACTTATGAAGTGTCAGACCCTAGACCAACCATAGACTAACACAGCAGCACTCAGTGGGATACCGTAGCAGTATGCAGTGGTGCTTTTGATTGGAGTAGGGATGTTGGGTTGGTGATGTTTGGTCTTCATGCCCTCATACTGTGTCTGTCTCGTTCTCACCCCTGGTCCGGTCTAGGTGGTAGTCAACGCGCTGGTGGGAGCCATCCCCTCCATTATGAATGTGTTGCTGGTGTGCCTCATCTTTTGGCTGATTTTCAGTATCATGGGGGTCAACCTCTTCGCCGGAAAGTATTACTACTGTTTCAACCAGACGTCTGAGGAGATGTTCTCCGACAAAGTGGTCAACAACAAGACCGAGTGCTTCGCCCTCATCAATGACAACTACACAGAGGTCAGGTGGAAGAATGTCAAGATCAACTTTGACAATGTGGGGGCAGGCTACCTGGCCCTGCTGCAAGTGGTGAGTCTCTCTCTCTCTCTCTCTCTCTCTCTCTCTCTCTCTCTCTCTTTTTCTGTTTCTTTTCACTTTCTCTTCTTTCTCTGTCTCTTCCGATTCTTCCTACATCCCATTTTTCAGGCCAGGCCATTTTGTTGTCTTCTTTGTTTTTGTTTTCTGTGCTTGACTAATGTTGAACTTTCCCCATTTGTTGGATTTAGAAGATTGTATTGCTTTGTTTTTCTGTGTATGTGATACATATTTCTGTTTTTTCTACACTATTTGTCTACATCTCCTTTATCCATTCACAAGCTTCAATACAGGATACATACCGGTATTTTTTGGTTTGAGTTTAATTATTTTCTTGTAAACCATTTGGATTTTCTTTTCTTAATGAATTGTGATATTGTTTGTCATTTTTGGGCTTGTGTGCATACATCTACTAATGCATATTTCTGTTTTTTAAGGCCACATTCAAAGGATGGATGGACATTATGTACGCAGCGGTGGATTCAAGACAGGTACAGCCTTTTTGTCGTTGAGTCGTGAAACCGTGTTGATTTATTACGTTTGAAGTTTTGTTATTTTATCCAAGTCTTTAGATGAACAGTAACTATTACAACACTTGGATTCTCTTTCAGGTGGAAAGCCAGCCCATCTATGAAGACAACATCTACATGTACATCTACTTTGTCATCTTCATCATCTTTGGCTCCTTCTTCACCCTCAATCTCTTCATTGGTGTGATCATTGACAACTTCAACCAACAGAAGAAAAAGATAAGCTACTTTCTGAAGGATTCTCAGTTTAGTCAGAGCTATTTATCAGATTGTAACCAAGTTTGTTTGTGTGACCCTTTACTTTGGAGGTCAGGATATCTTCATGACAGAGGAACAGAAGAAGTACTACAACGCTATGAAAAAGCTGGGATCGAAAAAGCCACAAAAACCTATTCCTCGGCCGCAGGTACATTACGCCATGACTCGGTTATTGATTGAGCCACTCCTTGCTCTTAGTGGTAGCAATGATCTACAACAAGGTACTAATGTACCATTAAAAAGGCTCATTGCTCACATTTGTCAAACTGACCAGCGCAAGCCCTTGGTCGGTGGATCGTAACATGCAAACTTGTGTCTTGTGTTTCCACCCTCTCAGAACAAGATCCAGGGCATGGTGTTTGACTTTGTGACACAGCAGGTGTTCGACATCTCCATCATGATCCTCATCTGCCTTAACATGGTCACCATGATGGTGGAGACAGACGACCAATCGGACGAAACAGAGTTAGTCCTGTACTGGGTCAACTTTATCTTCATCGTGGTCTTCACCACAGAGTTTGTGCTGAAGCTCTTTGCCCTGCGCCATTACTACTTCACCAACGGGTGGAACATATTCGACGTAGTGGTGGTCATCCTGTCTATTGTTGGTAAGTATTGATGGGGTAGGAGGCACGTTTCCTTCGGAAAACGTGGAAATCTGGCAATTCAAATGATTGGAATCTTCCATTACACTTTGAGGTTTAAAACATGAACAGGAGAGACTGTTTAAATGTGTACTTGGAATGCTTTTACCCATTTCTCATCCATCCCTCTTTGCCTCCCTTAGGTATGTTCCTGGCGGAGATCATCGAGAAGTATTTTGTTTCACCAACTCTGTTCAGGGTCATCAGGTTGGCTCGAATCGGCCGCATCCTCCGTCTAATCAAAGGAGCCAAGGGGATTCGAACTTTACTTTTCGCCCTGATGATGTCCTTGCCCGCCCTGTTCAACATCGGCCTCCTGCTCTTCCTGGTCATGTTCATCTTCTCCATCTTTGGCATGTCTAACTTTGGCTACGTGAAACACGGGGCCGGCATAGACGACCTGTACAACTTTGAGACGTTCGGCAACAGCATGATCTGCCTGTTCATGATCACCACCTCGGGGGGCTGGGACGGCCTCCTGCTGCCCATCCTCAACTACCCCCCGGACTGCGACCTCACCCTGGAGAACCCGGGCACGTCGGTGAAGGGGGACTGCGGCAACCCCTCGGTGGGCATCTTCTTCTTCGTCATGTACATCATCATCTCCTTCCTGATCGTGGTCAACATGTACATCGCCATCATCCTGGAGAACTTCAGCGTGGCCACCGAGGAGAGCGCCGACCCGCTGAGCGAGGACGACTTCGAGACCTTCTACGAGATCTGGGAGAAGTTCGACCCCACCGCCTCGCAGTTCATCACCTTCACCAAGCTGGGGGACTTTGCGGACGCGCTGGAGCACCCGCTGCGCGTGCCCAAGCCCAACACCATCGAGCTGATCGCCATGGACCTGCCCATGGTGAGCGGCGACCGCATCCACTGCCTGGACATCCTGTTCGCCTTCACCAAGCGCGTGCTGGGCGACAGCGGTGAACTGGACATGCTGCGTCAGCAGATGGAGGAGCGATTCGTGGCGGCCAACCCGTCCAAGGTGTCCTACGAGCCCATCACCACCACCATGCGGCGGAGGCAGGAGGACGTGTCGGCCAGGATTATCCAGAAAGCCTTCCGCTCGCACCTCATCCGGAGGGGCATCATCTTCAAGAGGTTCCCCTTCGGCATCAACAGGCTGGAGAACGGCGGGAACAACCAGGAGAAGAAGGAGAGCACCCCCTCCACGGCCTCGCTGCCGTCCTACGACAGCGTGACCAAACCCGACAAGGAGAAGCCGGAGGAGAACGAGGACAATGCGGGGCGGAAGGAGAAGAACAAAAACCAAAAAGACGAGCGGGAATCCAAGTGTTAGGGGTTCATCGGCGGCCCTGAATCCTAGAAACAAACAGGGGAACAGATGAAACTCTGAGCCCAAACCCCGTGAAGATTGAAAAAATGTTTGAATTTACAATTAAAGATCAATAAATTGAAAAAAAAAACAACACAAAAAATGTTTACAGACTTGCCGACACTGACGCAGATTCCGACGTCAGTGGCAAACGAACCAAACCCAATCCGTCTACCATGGTACTCTGCTGCATAGGGACCATGACATGAGGAGCAAGCGAAACAGATAAGGACTTTAAGTGTGCCAGCCAATGGCACACTCTCATCACTCAAACACTCAAACACACACACACACACACACACACACGCACACACTTCTTTGGGGACCAACTACCAAGGGACAGAAATCTCTGCTACATCCCTGCCTCCACCACGTGTGGACTCCACCTCCCCTCCCCCCAGCAGCTAAGATCTGCCATTATAGAATCTGTTGCGGAAGATTCCATAAGAACTGTGTTAACAGTCTGCGTTCCTTTCGCTAAGTTTACGTCCTTTGTCAATGAAGCGTGAAAAAGAAAATGGTTGAAGAAAGTGTTGATGAAAGGAACCACAGGGGAAAGTAGTGGGAGAGCCAGAGCAAGTTAACCAACCATCACCATTTTGGTTTGTTTGTGCTGAGGCTTCTGGCATCTTTACATTGTTTCAGCAGCAAAAAAAAATTACATTCAGCCCATGTCACAAGTCTTTCCATCCCCTCTTTGTTATACTGACATCGAAGAAGACATTTTCTACATGGGCTTTCACACTGAGCGGGTAGGGGGGTCATGGTCAATTTTGACTTGGGTTGAAGAGGATTCGTTTGAACAGAGTAGCGGATAACTAGTTATTGTGCTCGTTCAATGCCTCGAAATGACTTGCATGAAGGCATGTTTTGATCAGGAATCATGCATGAGTAATCATAGTCTGAAAGACACTTAATATTCCCAGAACACTGCCGTGGCTTTGCGGATACGTTGGAGACGGACACTGACTGGGAAGTATCAATGGCCGATAGTGATGATGGATTAGATGAAGTTTATATCAGGACATAAGTATATCGAGATAGAATATTGGGAGGTGAGAGAGAAAGAGGTGTGATCGGGATGGCTAACAGATGTACGGGACGTAAGGAAGCACGAATACAAAGTTGTTAGGTTTCATTTTTTGCTGCTCTTTATTTCTGACATTAAATGCACTTAGAAAGCATTCGGGGCTGCATATCTTCGCTTTGAGGATGTACAGAGCTTTGGGTGGCCTTCTAAGCCGATCCATACCAAATCCAGGTTTTACTTACTTTACTTCTCCGCGTTCAACGGTCATTTGCTTGACTTGTTACTATGGCAATAAGCTGGTGATGTCAAAAGCAATGCCTCATGCCAACCCATGTTTGGCATTAGTGAGGGTATGCTGCGTCCGTGTTGATTAGTTTGGTAACCCTCTGATGGTTTCTAGACAGGGAAAGGATTATGTTACAGAGGTGGGGGAGGTGTTTGTCTGTGTGTGTGTGTGTGTGTGTGTGTGTGTGTGTGTGTGTGTGTGTGTGTGTGTGTGTGTGTGTGTGTGTGTGTGTGTGTGTGTGTGTGTGTGTGTGTGTGTGCGTGTGCAGACACACATTGGGGGTGAGGGGGTTATTAAAAAAAGGAATCTCTAGGTAGATGCAGAAGATATATGTTACTAAACTCTTTCTTGAAACTACCTGTTTTGGTGTCGGTTCGCTGTTTGGATTTGGCTTTGAGTCACATGTTAACACACTTTGAGCAAGAGATTAAAAGGTTTGATGGAGTCCCTACTCTGACGTTTAGCTTACATAGCAGAGTGGGAGAGATCCCAAGGAAAGCCCTTGTTATGAAACGACGGTTTGGTAGACAGACGAGTGAAGGGACGCCGTGTCCTGTCGCCGCGACAGCAGAGGAAGCCCTGATTGATGTGTGCAGTATCACGTCGAGGTAAACAGAGGATCAATATTTCAGCACCAAGGGTCGATAAGAAAGATAGAGAGCCCCGCGCCCCAGCGTTTCAGACTGCCAAGTGAACAGAGAGCCAGGGAGGAAAGGCTCAGGGGCCCCGAGTCAGGAACCGGCTCGGTCTGAGTGAGTGCTGAAAGTCCCATGTGTGTCAGTGTATCATTGTGCTATTGTGGGACCTCTTTAACACTGTGTGTGGTGTTGGACCCAGGCTCGCACCATTTTATTTTCTTCTTCTTTACTTTGTTTTTTGTTTTTTTAACTCCATGCACTCTCTGACTTTCTCCACCGACATCGCTCACTTCTGTTCCCGAATCTGCACTCAGCGTCAGGTGAGGAATACTCCAGGGGTCAACAGCAGCAGTGCTCAATGTTGACGCAATACCGTCAAAAGCACCACTCGCGACTCTTTTTCATATAAAGGAAAAAAAAACACAGAAAAACACGAAGCCGATCGGCGTCCAGTCATAGGTGATACTCAACTGCCTCCTTATAAGGTGTATACCTAGCCAATGTTTGGTCTTTTTTTTTACTGTTTTTGGTTTGGGTGGGTTTTTTTCTACACAGGAGTGATGGTCCTATTACAAACGGCTGAGCTGGACATAAAAATCCAAGACAGCCAAAGTCGCACCACTGACTGCCCTTTGGTGTGTTTAACACTGCCTGTACCAGAACCCCCTGTCTGTGATAGTAATAAGGATAAGGATTAGGATTATACTGTCTAAGGTTAGTTTACAATAGGAGCTCTCCAAAATCAGTTTGGCTGACACACCCTGAAACCAAATACATTCCCGAAACAGAAACAGGAGGAGCGAAATATCTCCACTATCTTAACTTCTAACTCACGTTCATCTTGGATGTATTGTTTTAGAGTGATACGTTCATAGATACACACAGAAAAATAAATTTTAAAAAACATGCAAAAAAAGAACTATATGTACAGTGCAGGCTATGATGTAAATGGCACAATCGCTGAAAATAATGAACTTTTTGAGAGAAAACTATAAATACTGTACTATATTCTTTTATTTTATCGGCATGCTTTGTTGTGTTTTTTTGTAAATATGGAATTTTAAAAAGCTACTACTAATAATCAAAAAAATGAATAACAACAATAATATAGAATGGCTTCCGACTATGCCCTTTGTCACATTTGTTACCTTTTGGATTTTTTGAGACACTTTTCACTTTGTTGACGGAAATTGAATGATATATAGATATTATATAAAACAAAAAGATATATACATGTATACATATATGTCTATATGTATATACTTTCAACAGAAGAACACTGTCACATTTTAATTTGTGTGCAACACGTTCAATAGCTGTCTAACACCGGTTGGTTTGGCAACCCTTCTATGTCGGAGAACTGATCATGTGCGATGTTCCTGGAGCTGCCTGCTATGGATTGTAGCCCGATCGTGACTGAAAAAGGATATTGTTACCAGCACATTTCTCACTTACTGTCATATCTCTCTCTCTCTCTCTCTCTCTCTCTCTCTCTCTCTCTCTCTCTCTCTCTCTCTCTCTCTCTCTCTCTCTCTCTCTCTCTCTCTCTCTCTCCTCTCTCTCTCTCTCTCTCTCTCTCTCTCTCTCTCTCTCTCTCTCTCTCTCTCACCTGCACCGAATATATACACACACAGCACCAGTCTAGGATACGAGACTATACCCTTCTCTTTTCCTTCCCTTACCACCTTTCCTAAGCTTATCACTACCAAGAGGAGGTCAGTTGGTGTTGCTGACGCATCGGAATTACACGGTCCCTAGCCTGGGGGCCAATCGTGTACACTGCCATACAGAAACACACACACACACACACACACACACACACACACACACACACACACACACACACACACACACACACACACACACACACAGTTCACGATGCATATGTAACAAACTTCTTGCTTCTCTTTCACGCTGTTCTTTTAATTGTTTTTCATTTTTTTTGTGTTGTATTCACTCAATGGCATGTGCCTTTTTCTGCTTTTTCTGCAAAATTTGGACGACGATGCCACGTTTCTGAAGAAGAAATTAAAGACTGTTTACAAACTGGAAGGTGTGTGGGGAAGCGGAGGGGGTTAGTGGCAGTTGACAGGTTGCAAGATGGAGAAGAACATTCCACGAGGAGTCAGAAAATGTACGTAAGGATCAGCGAGCCTCACTCCACTTCATCATGACGTTCAACAGTGTTTGTCGTGAACAGAAGAAAAAACAACCGAATCAAAACAAGATGTACTGTTCTTTGTGCTATGCGTGTCACCCACTTCGCTTGTGAAAAAGCAGCTTGCCTTCTATATTTATGTTCTTTACATCTGAAATTTTATTTTTGTATTAATACATGATTATAGGATTAATTTTTTCTTTTCTTTTTTTTAGCATGGTTTATTATGTGCTTTTTTTTGTTCATACTTTTCATTTTGCTGAAGATTTTCGAGAAAAAGTGCTTTCAATCTATTGTTATCATTTGACACCGAGATAAAAGAGGATATACAGTACAATATGATGGTGTGTTGCACAACCACTTGGACTCTTAGTAAGAACTTATGAAAGATTGTCTTCATTTGAGCACGAACCTTTTTATTACCAATAAAGCAGCCTTCCAGTTACAACCCCTGTGTGCTGGTGAGTTTTTAACACAATCTTCAAAGAATCAAAAAGGTTCCTTTCCCCAAACAGTTCATACTGAAAAGGGTCTGATCCCCTCTGGCATTTCTGGGAAACACGTCTCATCCAGTAGTATGGCTTTGTGTACAAACTAAAGATACCACATGAAAGAGTGGTAACCATTTTGTAATATTGACTTTTAGTGCTTGGAGTGGATTATGGTCCATTTGACATGGGCTGAGTGGCGCTGCGGTAAACAACGTGCTGCTCCAGGGAAGCCTTTCAAATGTAATGGACCTATTGAATTTGTTAAAAGGCCCCATGTTAGCATAGACGATCCCTCAGCCCTCCTCCACGCACGCATTGTGTCTCGCTGTCCATCCGTACACTAAAGCGTTTTCATTTTTCTGTGGTCCCTGCAAAGGTATAGCCTGAGGTTGTAATATCCCCCCCCCATCCTCTCTAGCCCATGTCTGAATAGGACTATGGTTGGCTTTTTTTGTGAGGGGGAGGAGGTATTGAGTGCAACCCCCCCTACCACCACCACCACCCACCCCCTGACCCCACCCACTCATTTGCTTTGAGGTGGACTGGGGGGAGGTTAGACCCTTTTTTTCCTTGAGACTCTGGAGATGGGAAAAATGTCTATAGCTCGCTCCGCTCAAATGTGTCGTGATGTGAATAGATCATAGCATATTTGGGTATACAGCCCCTCCCTTTCTTCAGCCCCCCTCCCCCTCCCTTACCGTTTTATTTTCACCATGATGGAATATTCACTGTCTCACGCTCTGTGTCTGTGTCTCTGTCTCTCTCTCGTCACATGACAGATCACATCGCTGCATACTCCCTCTCTCCCGGGATTGAAACACGGACACCTCTTTCTATTACCTGCACGGGATTCGTTTTCATTCAAATTCACCTTTGAATTGCGCTTCCGCGTGGAGCATAGACTAATGTTTATCGTCACTCTGACAGTAGTTTCACTCGATTCCCTCCGACCGAGATGCCTTTGAAGAGGTATAGGGCGGTGGAGAGGATGTGCGAACGACGGAATGGAGGGGGAGGGAAGGAGAGAGAGAGAGAGAGAGAGAGAGAGAGAGAGAGAGAGAGAGAGAGAGAGAGAGAGAGAGAGAGAGAGAGAGAGAGAACAGAAAGAGAGGGAGGGTGGTAGAGCACTGCAGTGCAGATAAATGAATGCAGCAGTCGAGGCTGAGTCAGCAGCACACTCCCAGTATGTCTCCCAGTACCCATCAGTCCGCGCCCATCCACGGAATTGGCGGCTGCTCGGGCACCCCCCCCCCCCCCCCCACACACACACACAGACGCGGGGGCTTTACCGAAACAGCCAGATTCCCGAGTGATCGATTGGAATCCAAACGTGACCCTTTATCCAAGAAAACAATGCCTGCAGAGGCGAAGTCCGGTCTCAGCCAGAAACACGGCCTCTAGTTGGTGCTGATAACAGCAGCTCGGACAGTTTTAGCGACGGACAAAAGCCAAACCATCTTTATGTGCAGAGAGCAGCATTGCATTTCTCGACCTAAATCGGAGACAGCCACACCTACAATACCCCCTCTCATCCCCTCCCCCCACCCCCCTCCCATCCTCTCACACTCACCCAAATCCTCCCTCTCCCTCGGGATTTATTTTTGCCATGTTTTAATAAGTCATCTAAGATATCTAACAAACTTTAAATATTCATATATGAAAAAAAGGAAAACGACATATTCAATAGGACCAAAAGC
>NC_082382.1:17679608-17687108 GCF_031168955.1 Gadus macrocephalus
CTTGCGTTGGAAGCTGGGCCTAGAGCTTCTCTAGGGTGGTATCAGTTGGTATCACCTTTGTATCACCTATATTATGTATTTGTAGTGCAAAGGGGTAGTGGTGTAAGGTAGTTAATTGTCAGTAAATAAAATGGCGTAAAGAAGGATCCCTTCAATCCAGTCGAGGTTCCTAGAGTGGAAAATAATCGCATTGAAAAAGAGCTCTGGCTTGGCCACAGTTGGAGATCAGTTACAGATCAACCGGCACCATCTGTGAGCCCCCCCACCCCCCAACCTCCATAAGCAATTATCCCACATCACATCCGTGCTGACCATCTATATTAAACACTGCCCACAACACCTGAGATTAAACCCCGCTCACCCTACTCTCCTCCTCCCGTAACATCACCCCCGCGCGGGGGCCCCTGCATGGCGGGGCCCTCGGCCAATAGCATGAAGGCCGGCTCAGGGTCGACCTCGCCCCGCCCACCACATATCCCGCCCCCTTTGTCATAAAGAGGCCCAGAGCCGAGACGAGCAATAAGCCATGCCATTACGGACGGGAGTGACGGGGGGGGGGGGCATCATGGCCCCGTCCCTGACACAGCACCTGAAGGTCACATGCCGGGCGAGGACACTCCAGATGTGCTGCGTCCCTCCCTCTCCGCCGTCCCCTCCCGCTACAAGGACACCTCATTTTGGTTCCCCTTTTTTAATGTGGTTTTTATGGTTATTATCACGCGCTGTGTGAGGCCGTTCATTGTGTTGAAGCCTGAACCCACAACCACTTCATTGTTGCTTCTTGCCTCTGTCCGCCCCCTTTGTGTCCAAAACTCGGCGTCAACAACCCTCAAAGGCCCTTTTCTTATTTATTCAAATCTATTCCACATTTGTTAAAATGGCCTGGCCTTTGGTTTTTTTTCCTTGACCCTGAACAGGGTTATGAGCTGGCCCTGTTGGGTTTTATTACTGTAATAGAATATAGGCGAGAATAAGGACAGGGGTAAGCAAGGTCAGAGATGAATATGTTTGGGATGATGTTCTTTTTATTTTTTACTGTGGTCAAGCTGCACAGGGTTGTGGTGGGGTTCCCAGAGTCTGGATAAATCTAAATCGACAACACTGGATTGCTGGTGGACATGTGCTTCCACACCTTGTGGATGTGCAAACGTGCAAACGGCTTTACATCGCAGAGCAACAACAAAGACACACAGCGGCACGATCCATCTGAAGCTCTATGAATCCACAGTCAATGTGAACAAGGCTTTGAGGCGCACACTGACACACACAGACACACACACACACACTGACGGTTCTCAGCGGTGGGGGACGTCAGACTGAAGGGCGAACAGAAAGCGCCGCTGACAAAGAGCAGAGCTGCCGTTGGCTGGGTGAGTAGGTGAGGTGAATGGACAGAATGGCTCAGAGCGAGGGCCCCGGAGCCCACGGATGGGTTCTGACACGCGGCGGAACGTTGAATGTGTGCGAGGAGAATTTCTCGTCAGCGGCAGGACAATGCTCAAGGCTGAGCGCTCCTTGTCCGTTGACCTCCTGCCGTCCCTCCAAATGTCCGTCCCTGAAGCCGAGAGACCACATGGAGGAAAATAAAAGATCAAGGATGTAGGGCGACGAGCGCGGACGCTCTCTGTTCACTGACTCGCGATTGTGGCCGTTTTCCGAACAATGAGCCGACACAGCGGTTGTGTTCCTCATCTATTTCATTTTTTCTTTTCAAAAGGTTAAACATGGAGGACGAGACTTTAAAGCTCTCGGCTGCCAATGCACGTTGTGCTCTGCTGCGAGGGGGCCATTAAGCTATCAAGGATGTGGCCTGTGAAGAAATGAAACACTGTCCAGAGCCAGTGAATTCCTCTGAGCTGGGGGAGGACGCGGGAGTGGGGGGGGGTGCACGCTGGGTGGGGAGAGTTGTGAGTGTGTGTGTGTGTGTGTGTGTGTGTGTGTGTGTGTGTGTGTGAGTGTGTGTTGGGGGGGGGGGGGGGGGGGGATTAGCGAAGGTTTGAAGGTGGAGGCCTTGGGGAGATGCTGATGATGGACAGACTTTGAGGACCACCCCCCCCCCCCCCCCCCGACCCCACCCCACCCAATCCATCCGACCGCACACCCTGGGATATCAAGGCACAGAGAATGTAGCACAGGCTGGTAGGACCTGGAACGTTATATTGTGGAGCAGAGGGGGGGGGGGGGGGGGGGTTACGGCGGGGGGGGGGGGGGGGGCTAGCCGGGGGTAGTCCAGGTCGCTGGGGGTGTCCTCCATTCCAACACGGTGTAGGGTATGTGGGGAGAGGTCGGGGGCTCCAGTCTTCACACAGGACCCCAGAGAGAGGCCAGACCCTCTGCCGTACAGCTGGCCTGGCCCCCAGACCCGCACACTTCAAAACACACCGCAGAAGGCAGGCTGCGGTGGACACGGACAGGAGAGTGGTCTCCCGTGGCACTCGCAGATGTTTTCGTCAAATCAACACGCGCTTTGTTAAAGGCGCTTATTTTCGTTGATAAATGTTTTGTTTTTTTCCTTCCGCATAATAATAGCAGTATGACTCCCGGTAAACATCAATAAATCTTTTAACCTCATGATACCCAATTCCTATGTCTATATATCCGGTGGGGGAGGGAGAAAAAAAAACATCCACTGTTGAAGGATATTTCTGTTTGACCCGATGATCTACTGGTTAGTGACCAGTGCTCTGCGGCTGCTGCTGGGAGCTGATTATGTACGGTGGAGTCAGAGAGCTGGGGTGCATAATTGAAGGGGGCAGCACTCCATCACTGTCCGGGGTCGGAGGCTGGCCAGAGACACTGTGCCTCCGTTGCATTTGATTTCCAACAAGAAAGCCACCAGCCGAGCCGCTTCCCCCATGTGTTCAATCACCCTGAGAGACACACGCGTTATCAGTGCAGTGGTGTCGCCCTGTGACCTGGATCTACCAACCCCTCCATGCACATATTGGACGGGCACATTTCTAGACACACACACCTGTACACATGCACACTCATACACACACACACACACACACGCACACACACGCGCACACAAAGTATGTCTGTTGGTAGCCATTATAGAGATGCCAGTAGCTTTTACAGTAACAGTCCAATTATGGATATACATCCTCTCTCCTGCTTGAGTCCATTTGCTTTTACTTGGGCTCCTACTCCAACTAGCGTCACCCTGTTTTCTGTCTCTCTCGCTCTCTATCGCTCTCTATCGCTCTCTCTCTCTGGCTCTCTGGCTCTCTGGCTCTCTGGCTCTCTGGCTCTTTCTCTCTCTCTCTCTCTCTCTCTCTCTCTCTCTCTCTCTCTCTCTCTCTCTCTCTCTCTCTCTCTCACTCTTGCTCTCTCGTTTTCTCTCTCTCTGTCTCTCTCTCTCTCTCTCTCTCTCTCTCTCTCGCTCTCGCTCTCGCTCTCGCTCTCGCTCTCTCTCTCACTCTCACTCTCTCTGGTTTTCTCTCTGTCTGTCTCTCTATCTCTATGTCTCTCTCCCTCCCTCCCTGTAAACATCTAAGCTGCTTCTCAACACCGGCAGTAGGATCATTAGTCCACCGGAAATTTTGGCTTTGTTTCTCCGTCTTTTCTTCCCTTGGCTTGGAACAAAGAGAGGTAAAAACAACAACATTCAATAGTTATTGATTTGGCGACATTTTACTGGAGATCCCATTTAATCACAAAAGCTGATTTACTGTTGGTCCTCTGACAATCCCATTAAATTGCTGTCTAACTAATCAAGTCCATTCTTTCTCCTGGAGGGCTAATCTTTTATGGGGGCCCCCGCAGTACAAATCCCTGTCGTAACAGGATTGGAAGCGGGGTACGGGGCGGCTCTGTGGCCCCTGATGTTATGGTGTATTTAAAGAACAATAATATGGTAGAATAATGAAAAATAATCATCCCGACTTTGGCAAGCTTCATGTTAAATTGCATTTCATCCTTGGGTAAAAAAGAAAAGAAAAGTGCAGCTACACAGTTCAATACACCAATCAGAAACGAGAAACACAACACAGTCATTTTAATTTAATTCATTCATTTCATTCTATGAATTATTAACTCCTGATAAATATTTCAAATTTCTCGAGTTTATACGAATGTTGAAATATGGGAAATTATGCGAACACGTCCCTTAATGCAGCATTCTTCTAAAAGATAGCTTCTTTCTGTGCACTAGGTGTACAAACACACACGTGCATTGTTCATCGACGCTTGCTCCCCGTGCGTCATGCTCACCTCGCTGAGGCCTGCAGACTGGACATGTCACAATCCCTCGCTCCGGCCTTTGTTTACCAGCAGGTCGAGCTCGCCAGGTGTGTTTTTGTTCTGGCCTGCATTCTATTTGCACGCTGATAAGACATTGTTCGCAGCTCGGGGCTGTGATTGGCACACGGTGCCGTGCCGAACAGGCTTCATTTCTGGACAGAGCGACTGCCATGGCTTTGCCTCGCTAGTGATGGTTTTACCGGGGACACGTTTGCGAGAAGACACACAGAAACAGTGTTGCAAGTCGTATCCAGTATAGCCATGGTACAGCCTATATAACATATACGGCTATCGATGTATCAGGCTAGCGCTGAGCATGTAAATTAAAGGAACAAGTGAGAGAACGTATTAAACCTTCCAGTAAAGAATTGGTTCTAGTAAACCTGTGTGTGTGTTATCCCCGCCTTTCTGCGGCCTGTGTGCATGTGCGCTTTATGATTCCCGTCCGTATAGTGTTTCAGCCCCATCGTTTAAATGAGGCGGAACCCCCACAGAAAGACTGGAGCCATGAGACCCTTGATTGTGTTTTATGGTGCGCTGGTTAAGTTTCACTGGGTCGCTCCCATTGGTTTGCCCACGAGATGAGATTGGCCTCCTTTATAGCATTTCCCTTGAATTACTTTTTTTATTATTATTTCGAAAATCTAAACGGTCTTTATATTTTGGTATTGTCTTTAAACCGAGCCATTTTCAGCTTTCCATTCATTGAGATGCAATTTGTCCCTGAGCAACCTCAGGTGTTGCTTTTGTCATTAGATCTATGATGGAAAATGTCACTGGCTACATTTCCATTAGAGTAAACTGATGTTATTTCAAATTGAATGTGATGGAAGGCTGTAATTGCTTGCTGTCGCACTACCTTTAGGAGTTCAATACTGTCAATAGACCAACTGCCATTCACCAACATGTTTCCTTCGCCTGAGATATACAGCGTATTGGTAAGTGGTTGTCCACAAGCTGTATTGTGTGGCCAGCGATGGACATTATGACTAGTACTGTTTCTTTGTCTGGAGTATTTGCTAGTAAAATGTTGAGTCAAATATTGTGGTGATGTAATACTCTGACCTCTTGTATTTTGAGACTCACTGGCTACAATCCTATTATCCTGAGAATTGTATGTTCTAATTAGATTCGGTCAAACTTGTTTACCCCACTATACTAAAACAAAACATAAATGGAAAATAGAAAAGAATGTAGCTAAGGCGTAAAAAGGAAGAAGATGCAATCAGGGTTAATTAAAAACCGAAGTATTGATGTTCTGAACAGGGCAGTAAACCACAGTGTGTGTAGTGTCTATGTGGTGGCGGTGTACTACAAATAATATGAGCATATTATTTAGATTGCACCTTTCTAACCTCTGCGGCCACTCAAGGCTCATTACAATTAATTCCTTTGTAATTCCATCCATTAAATCCCATCCCCCGACGGCGGTGTCAACGTCCACGGCAACAAACAGCCAGGGGCCGCTGAGTCCTGCTCAGGGAAACCAGGGGGCCGTCCAGTATCGCTGTTAGCACCGAGCCGGGAGCGGTGATTGGTGGATTGACTCCAGTACGACCGGACCGGTCTGGGGCCAGCGGCCAGCCCCAGGTTTCCATGGGGATAGGGCAGGATGGCGAGGCGGTTCGTTAGCAACAGGGGCACGGGCGTCCAGGGACCACGGCCGGTGATGAGCCGGCCCACGGGACCCCGCGGTGAGCAGTCCGAACGAGGGGCCCAGAGAGAGGGCTCCGCAGCGGGCACGTGTCAAGATGAGATAAACCCGATAGAGCCCGGCTCCAGGGGATGACCCGGTGACATGTCCGGGGGGGGGATGGACGCGGGCATGTGTCTTTTGGACGAATGGAACTATTATTCAAATGAATAAGACCTGATGACGAGAGATAACGGCTTCCCTGGTGGAGAGCTGTATCCACGAATCATTCAGATATGATTAACATCAGGTAATTGTATTGGCCCAGAATACATTTTAACTGGCTGACGCAATCTCTTGATATATATAAATACACATCTATAAAACAATCACTGCCGAGGCATTTGGCCCAAACAGCGTGTTGATATTTGATCTTGACTGTGGTCCAGCTCCAGCCGTGACCCAGGGGAAGGTGCTGTCTCGACACAACCAGCCCCAAAGCCCAGCTCAGCACCTCAGCTCCATTGATTTGATCTCCTCCCTTATTCCTCCACTGACACAGATACACTGTGTCAGTCAGAGCTCCTCCACCGCGCACATCTTAGGTGGAGTCTAAGCAGGCTTATTGTCGGCAGACATGCTGAGTTGTGGTTATTTCCTTCTTCTTCTTTGGTGTTTAAGGTTGTTTTTTCCCCCTCCCCCCGATTCAAAAGAACTACTGCAAAGTTTAAGACAGCGATTGCATTTCTCTCCTCTCATTTGCATATTTAGAGTGGGTTCCCACTGGAAAGATCAAGGCAATCTATGACTGGCCAATCCTGGTCCAGTGCCAGGAAGACTCTGTCGATTCCATTAAAGGTGGAGCCAGATGTTTGTCATTACCTTTATTGATAACCACAGGGTCAATACTGTGATTTATTCTGCCGGGACAGGACTAAGCTTTGGTCACAAGTTTCTCCTGGGCGTGATCAATAGTACACAATAGACAAGTACAACATGACCACACATGAAGTGGGAGCCTCAGCAAAGCTGTGAACCAATCACACGGTGCTCTGTGGGTAGTACTGGGCAGCTACTAACCCCCTGAGGAACCACTTTTGCTTTGAAATCATAGCCTCAATTCTTGCCTCAAACAACAGTATAATAATTCTTCTTCTACAGTTCTACAATGTGCGTGGATAAGGGCTCAATTGTGTGCATTTCAAGTTGACATATCTGTCCTTAGATCCATGCGTTCGTCACGCTTCCTTGATTATTTTTAAGCATTGGTAAACACTCTCAGGTCACATTGAGATTTCTCACCCACACCCCCACCTCCCTACGTACCGTTCTGGCACGAGACATATCTGTTACCCGACGTGTGATGGTTAGTCACAGCAGAACTGACCACGTGCCTATGGGCCTGTTTTAGCATTACACAAGCCTGTTTGGACAGGGATACATTTCTAAATATTTGACAGAAATAGCCTTAATATCTCCATGTGTGTAGAATTGCAGGTTTACTTCCTGTTGACGTTTCCTTCATGTCACTCGGTGCATGTGGTAAGCAGGTTATATCCTAATCACTTCCATGTGAACTGGTTGCGTGTAAATGTGCATGTTTCTGTATTTGTAGGCCATGT
>NC_082382.1:17692108-17696159 GCF_031168955.1 Gadus macrocephalus
TCAGAGAGTCCTTGTTCAGCCACAGGTCATAGGAGAAATATCATGAATACATTCATGCAATTTGCAGCCGACCTCACTGCCGAGTGAATAAATGCATGCTATTATTTAGGGAAATAATCATCATTAAGAAATCCTTTTTGTAAATTAATGTCAATGGTTCGTCATATCAAGTTGCAACCTCAAAGTCGCCCGGTAAGCAAGGCTCTGTTTTGCATTAATTATCATTTGGGATAATTTGTTGTAAGGAGGTACATAGGGGTGGGGCTGGGGTTTAATTATATTCATGGTATGCATGCAGAATTTGCATTCACGTGGTAGAAAAAGTGTACAAAGTCAAAGACATCTGCTGCACGTACAGACGCACACATTCACGCAGTAACGCAGACATTATGTGTACATGCCTGCCCAGCAATGCACAATATTTGACACAACATTTTAAATAGCACAAAAATACAATTTGTAAGTAAACACAACTTACTTGAAAAGATAAATAGAGAAGATCTAAATGGACGCTACATTCTTTCTCCATTATCTTTGATATATTTGGCATTCTCTTAGACATTTTCCACTATTTCAACTATTTCAACAATCACGGCAAAACCTATTCTTGCTGTATCACTTTAATTTACGATGTCTCATCTGACACGGTGCCTCTTGAAGAAAGAAACAGTGGGCCAGGTGGGCCAGGTGGGCCAGGTGGCCCACTGGCCCATTGGCCCACCATAAGGTGGGCCAGTGGGCCACCTGGCCCACTGGCCCACCTTATGGTGGGCCAATGGCAACGGCCCACCGTTATCTAACCGCCCTTGTTCCTCTCTTATCAGTAGTGGCCAGCGCGCTGCCGTTGTCCTCAAAAGATTTGGCGTACAAAATAAATAACGGTGAAATCCAAATCCAACAGTGCAGACTTGAGCATGACCAATGATAATACCAAAAAAATAAATAACAACAGCAACAATTATCACTGCTCATCAATTTATTATCCTAGCCTTGGGTTAATAAAATTCCCATTTTATTATTTCCAAAGAAGGGAGTTTCCCATTTACATCCATGTAAATGGGACTTCCCATTTACAAGTGAAACACGCTGGCGCGGCGTGGGAACTTTCCGCTGGCGTGTGTGCTGTGTTTAACAGCAGGCACAGATGTGACGGCGACTGTAAACACCCCACGCTTTCCCTGGGCCAGGGGAGTGCCATGCTTGCCTTGGATGCGATGGCAGCTAAATAAGAAATCAAGATTAAGATCAACGCTGGGGGGCTGACAGTGGGGGCAGGAGGGAGGGAGGCAGGGAGCCCAGCCGGAGAAATGGGACAAAAAACCCTGGTACGCATGTAGAACCAGAGCGGTGTGCTCTAATGCGCTTTAACCACTCACTCCCCTCTGGAGAGGTGGGGCTATTCATCGAGCATAGCGTCTGTCTTATCACCTCTGAGCGGTAAATCTGATGTGTCTGTTAAGTTGGGTGAATGAACGGCGTTTTGTGAGCGTGTCACACTCGCACGCACGCCCACACGCACACAATGTATGTGCATGCATCTCTGCAAGTTTGTGTGTGTGTGTGTGTGTGTGTCTGTGTGTGTGGCTTTGATGATGTGTATGTGTGTGCATCAATGGAAGTGTGTGTGTGTGTGTGTGTGTGTGTGTGTGTGTGTGTGTGTGTGTGTGTCTTTGATTATGTTTGTGTGTGCATCTCTGCAAGTGTGTGTGTGTGTGTGTATGTGTGTGTGTGTGTGTGTTTGTGTGTGTGTTGGGGTCTTTGATTATGTTTGTGTGTGCATCTCTTCAAGTGTGTGAGTGTGTGTGTGTGTGTGTCCAGTGGGTCTGCAGTGCTGAGCCACAGGGTTTAACCCCTCCTCATTGATCCCCACGTTGCTCAGGGCCGCCACTTAATTCTCCAATTTTCAGCTGTTAGAGATAGAATTGGAATAATAAACAGCTGAACCTCCCAGTAATAATCCCACTGACCCACCCACCCTTCCTCTCACTCTCTCTCTCTACCTCTCTTTCTCTCTCTCTGTAGGACCTCCTCCTCCACCACCACCCAGCCAGCCAGCCAGCCCACTTCAGGGCAACTGGGGCTGGGTATGGTTTCTTCCCTCTCCCCCTAATCTCAACCAAGCCCGAACACTCGCTCCTCAACCCTAATGAAGTATCAGCCAACCAGGGGAGCCTGGAACTGATTATCACCACTGACACACACACACACACACACACAAAGTCACATTCATTCAAACACGCACACACGCAAACACATGCACGCACAGTCTCAAACACATACACATTAACACACAGGTATACATGCGCACATAAACAAACAGGCATAAACGTATATAGATTCGTTCTGCACAGAGACTGGCATGTTATCCGATACGTACAAGTAAGTGGAGAGTTAGAGGGTTTGATGTTTCCTGTATGTCATTGTTTCCTCCAACCGTCGCAACACAGAGGCTCAATGTTCTTTCATTCAAGAGCTGTGAGAACAGGATATGACATGCTGCATGTGTTTGGAAAACAGAATGTATACAATTAGCCTCACGCTGTTCTGTGTATTGGCGCCTACACAGCTGAATTTGTATTTAGTTTTTTCTTTGATATTATAATGCTTTCTTTGTTGTTACTCTCATTTGGTTTCAGGTCATCTACACTCTGACCCTAGCTTTAGTCAATAAATATGCCATAAAGTTTAGAATAGGGAATAGGGAATGAAAACAAGGAAATATATGCTAATAAATATTTCTTTGTACATCACTGACATGTGTGGGTGGACAACTGTCTTGGGAGTGTATGTGTTTTCATGCATAAGAAACTGTGTCAAAGCGTGGGTGAACATGTGTTTGTATGCGTGCATGTGTATGCATGTGCACGAGTGTGTGTGTGCGCGCCCATGTGTAATTGTGTGCACATGTGTCCGAATGCACACACCAAGAGTGCGGGGGTTGGGAGAGTGTTGGTTACAAAAACACACTCCAATAATAGGCTCCTCTTCCTCTTCTTCTTCTTCTTCTTCTGAGATTGAGCAGGAGGAAGAAAACAGACGTGCCGAGTTCAGCCATCTCCCCCATGGCGTGCCCGCCTTCAGCTGCCATGACTAAATACAGCACCAGGGCTAGCCTACATTTCAGTGAAGTAGTCAAATTCCCCTCAGATCCTCTTCTACAGCACTGGGACAAATTCTGCTTTTCTCTTTGCTCAGTTACCCCCCCCCCCCCCCCCCCCCACCCCCCCACCCCCTTGTGAGGACCGCAGCTCTCGAAGATTTCATACATTAGTTTTTGACTCTTTCGTAACCGGCCCACCGCGTCACATTTCGGTTCTCAAGGCGAGCCAGCAAAGATGGCCGCTCGATGAACCTGCTGCACACAGGTCTTTCGAGGGCATTTGAGCGGCAAAAGCCACGGCAACGCGAGGCGAGGCCGGGGGAAGGCGTTGAGCCTTTTCCCGCCCCGGAGGATGAGGTCAACCGCTAACGCGTTGACCTGGCGGCCCTCGTCCATTCAGGAGTCACTTCCAGCCTGCCAAGAAGCCCTTTGTCTGCATATCTCGCCGTTTGGCCCAACAGAGAGTACAAAGCGGAGCCTGACCGCGAAAGGTCTCCGCCCGTACACCCAGTAAGACAGTAAGACCGGCACACACTGCCAGTCCACCGGCCACTCCATGAAGCCGTCTCCCGCGGTCGGCGCCCGGACATTTATGGAGGGTTGTCAACAGGATGGTTGGGGGGGAGGGGGGAGGGGGGGATGCACCTGACGAAGTCCCTCATGTGACACTTAGAGCACTTCTCTGCCGACGTCTCACCTCTGTCTTGTTCTATTTTCCCTTTTACCACCCCACACCCTCTCTCTCTCGCTCTCTCTCTCTCTCTCTCTCTCTCTCTCTCTCTCTCTCTCTCTCTCTCTCTCTCTCTCTCTCTCTCTCTCCCTTTCTCCCTCCTCATCCCCTGTCCTCTGCGCTGAGTGAGTTTTTGGGCCGGTCTCCTGTCGGTGCTGAGGTCTTTGTGTGGCAGTAGTGCTGCTCTCAGCATGCCGCCTGTGTCCACACCGTGCTACCTC